>NW_010361301.1:0-249 GCF_000414095.1 Morus notabilis | reverse complement strand
GCGCCGTTACACAACAAAAGTTTTGAGCGTTCCTTTGGCCATTGTAGATTACGAAGAGAGCTTCGATCTAACGGCTAATGGGGCCCGTTACGACACAAAAAATTGTCACGGTTTCGTGGTGGTTGTAGAGGGCGAAGAGAGCTTTGATCTGACGGATTGTGAGCCTCGTTACGACACCAAAAGTTTTCACCATTCTCGTGCCAATCGTACATCGCGATGAGAGCTTCGATCTAACGGCTGATGGGCCCC
>NW_010361300.1:0-992 GCF_000414095.1 Morus notabilis | reverse complement strand
TTAATTAATATATAATATAATTAATAATTAATAATTTAATATAATTTTGTTGATAATAATTAATTATACTATATTGATTTTTGCTCAATTTAAAAATTAAAGTTGTCTTTAGGTTGCTTATGAGTTTAGCTATAAATTCTTCAAAAATTCTTTACAAATCATTTTTCATAATTTTTACCAAACACTATTATCAACTTTTAATAACTAGAGAAGCGATTTTAGGCTCCAAGAAACACTCCTAAAGGCACCTCTAATCCAATTGATCACATCTGTTAAATTGTAAACAGTCTTTGGCATGTGACTTGCACATGATTTTCTTATAAGGGTATGAATGGTCATTTTATTTTATCTTTATTTCAAAATTATTTACAAAATAAATCAGATTTTGCTTTTTTAAATCAAGAAAGATAACTCAAAATTATTTATTTTTACTATAAATATTGGGAAAGGCCCAACTTTGAAGCTTACGAGCACTGCCGCCCCAATAGCTTCCTAGGCTTTCCTCAGTGTATCCCCAAACAATTTCAAGGAATCAAATCCCTGCAACGAAGGTTTTTTGGGCGGAGATTGAGTATGAATCTACTTGGTAGCAACTCCTCCACCTGGGTTCCCAAATAAACTGAGAAACATATGCTTAAACAATAGTGTCAAAGGGGAAAAGACTAGGCAGCCATGGTTGTTCTTCAGTGCAATAGTGATTTGAGACCCAAAAAAAAAAAACGGAGAATTGAGAATTGATGGTGACGCCAAGATCTGGGACAAGGGCCGTTGTGATCTCGTGGGGATTGGGTCTAGCAACGGCAACGAAATTTGCAGTAAATGGGGATGAAGATGAACTCACGCCAGGAAGTCGATGGTGATTGGATGATCTTCGGCCACCATGACCAGCTCTCACTCACGGGGAGGAGGAGCGAAGATGGAACTTGCAAGGCTGATGTTCTAGGCCTTTCAGTTTTTGTTTAGCCGGTTTTTGTTCGTAAATTAAAATTATT
>NW_010361299.1:0-1613 GCF_000414095.1 Morus notabilis | reverse complement strand
ATTAGTTGTTTAATATTTAGGAAAATCTTGAAAAAAGTTAACGAGATTCAACATTGTCTGCCGATGAAATTGATATGCTAAATAGTATTCTAGCTTTTTACTTTGGTCTCGATCGGAATGGACATATGAAATCAATGGGTCTCGGGATGACCAGGATAAAATATTCTATTTTATCAAAATGGGATGACCATTTGTCTCTTTTACAAGAGAAATGTTCAGGAATGGAGGAGGATGTTAGAGAGTTGAAAGAGATACTTTATCTATTATTGGAAAATCAAGTGAGTTTTTTTTATATGTTTTGGTTTAAATACATTATTGTAACTTTTCTAATCTTATTAGACAAGTTTTTGGTTGTATTAAAAGCAGGCAATGAAGAATTATGGCTCTCCTCCTTTCTACTAAAGGTATTCTCTGTGTTTTCAAATCTATGATTATGATATGCAATCTAGGATTAGGTATCTTGCTTTTGCTTTGTTGTTGGTACTAAATTATATGTTGCTTTGGACTCTTCAAATACAATTGCCTTTATGAAATTATATGAAATTCTTTGCATGGTAATAAATGAATCTATGAGGCTTTATCCACCGGCTAGTGTATAATATCTGATGCTAAATCCTTTATTGTGATAATGAAGACTCCATATTTATGCATATGGTGCTTTCTTTATTTTTTTTATATGATTGTGATAGCAAATTTTTTTTTCTCTTCAGGTTTAAATGTAGGCAATGAAGACTCATGTTTTCTCTAACTATCTACACAACAATACATGTAAGATACTCTCTGTCTTACAAGTTTGACATTAAATTTTTACCTAGTGCATCATTGAAACCATTCCTCTAACTCACTGCAAAACAAATGTGGATGTGGCTATATAGTTGTGAATGGTGTAACTAGTCATTGCTTTATTTACAGGTTAAATGGTGGAAGTTTTAGCTGAGTTTGATTATTGTTTTGATAGTGGATCACTTTTTTACAGGTTAAACAATGGAGATGACTTTTTTGTTGAAACATTTTGTTAAGATGGAAGGATTTACTTCATCATTTCATTTAGCTAGACGTTTTGGATACTTTGATATTTCTAGTTATTCCTCTGTTTTCTTTACTTGTACTTTTGAACGTTAAGGTTTTGGACAAATTGTATGACTTATGTTGTAGACATAATCTTATTGCCAACTTGGTAGATATTGATGACAATTGATACGTTGAATGTTTTTATGTTTTAATTTGAATGTTCCTATTTAGATATAAGATATTGCTCGGAATCACTATTTATTTGAATGAATTCAAAATGATATCAATAATAATTTTAAAAAGCTACAAGAGTATGAACATGATAAGGAAAAAAAGTTATTAATTTGTATCGTAGCCATGCTAAATAGTTGTAAGAGGTTGAAAATAACTTGTCTTAAACGCTATAATACCTCAATTCTATAGCGCTTTCCATAACTCTTAGAACGCTATATTTTCTTAGGATTTTTAATAGCGTCCGATGTCCTAGTGCTCCACAAAACGCTATTGCTAGTGATTAATAGCGTTTTTTATTAGCTACTGATACTAATATTTATTGTAGTGTATGTTAGATTTCGGGTTCCTGTGTTCTTATGTGATTGGGT
>NW_010361298.1:962093-1033462 GCF_000414095.1 Morus notabilis | reverse complement strand
TTGGGTTTTTAATATATCTCGAGTTTAAATATTCATGTATTGGACTTTCCAATTAATTTACGAGAAATAGTAGAAAATTGGTCAATATGAAAAGTTTAAGAAAGTATATAGGCCACTTTTTAGTTATAGAAATTAATAGACTATAACTTGTCAAGTTATGGTTCATAACCAGATAAATTATGGACAAACTTGTCAAGTTATGGTTCATAGCCAGACAAGTTATGAATAAAAATCGTGAATTATGGACAATAACTTGTCAAGTTATGGTTTATAACCAGATAAGTTATGGACGAAAACAGTAATTTGGCATATTTATTAACTTATATAAACTATTGGTCTATTAATTTTAATTCATATCAACTATTAGCATATTTCTCTCTTTCTCCTTTAATTTACTCACATGATTGCCCATTGTCCAGCCCACACATAAAGAAGAGTATTAAAATATTAAATTATTATTAACCAACATCCTAACAGCTTAAGCTTTTAAGATGACAGTGCGTCCGTATGACAGTAAAAACATGCCAATGCAGCACCACTCCAGTTGAATCTATGAATTAGGTCAATCGTCAGTAGACTAGGTAGGTAATAAAGGTAAACCTTGTCGAAAATTAAGAAAACCCTAGTGAGGATGTCTTCGTCGTTGACAAGAAACAGCGAGGGGGGGTTGGATCCTGAGGAAACAATCTTACTATTTTTTTGGGTGAATAGGTCTGTTCTTACTGTTTTTTTTTCCTTTTTCTTTTCTTTCATTCACTTTTTTTTTTGTTTAAATGTTAATCAGTAATATAACAAGTTCTGATAGTTTATGCGGACTGCATATTTTCAGAAAACTCATATTTTGGGGTTTTTGTGATGTAATTGTTATGCTTATTTTGTTATTTTACTAGTTGAAATCCACATTCTGTGTGTTAATTTTTAGTAACAAATACTGATTATAATTTCTCAAACAAGAAAAAAAAATAAAAGAAAATAAAGTTTTAGTTTAAGAAGTCAAAAAAAGGTAAAAAGGACTAAAATGCAAAAAAATAAATAAATCTTAGGGCTTTGTGACAAAAATAAAAAATGCTAAAAAAAGCCACAATGAAGATATAAATCAGTGTTACAACAAAATGAACAAAAATATAAATAAAATAAAAAATATTACCAAATAAACAACAATGTCAATAGACAAAGGGGTTTAAACTAAATAGATAAATAAATTTTAGGACAAAAAGAATCATAACAAATAAAAAAGTAAAGTTTCAGGCACAAGTAAAAAAGGGTCAAAATATTGCCAAAATGAGGAATAAATAATCTTTAAGGGCTAAAATAACCTAAACTGATAATAAAATAATGTTTTTGGACAAAGATAAAAATGGTGGTTCAAAAAGGACTAAAATGATAAAATAACTATGTTTAAAGGTAAAAGACAAGAAGATAAATAAAAGAAAGGACTGAAAACCAAAGAGGAGAAGGGGCAAATTCGACCACAATGTCGCCGTTTAGGGTCAAAAGTGGCCCCAGTAGTAGAAAGCCAATCACTTCTAAGATTTTGTGCTTATTTTGCAATTAAGTTTTTATTTTTATTTTCTGAGGTGTTGTGATAGTGCGACAATTTTCATATTTTTAATTTTAATTATTACGTTTATTTTCTTATTTTTGTAATGATAATATATATATATTTTTAAAAGATTGTGATTACGCAAAAATGACGATAGACTATTCAAAATAAACGATTACAGTCTTCTTTTTGCGATCGCCAAATTTTTGACACACCTAATGCCATTGATTTACGCACCAAAAAATGAATGTTTTCTGAAACTAGACGAGAATTTCACTCTCGTCCACTATCATCTTTTACTAACCATGATCGGCAAAAAAAAAAAAAAAAAAAACAAAGATCACCAAATAATTTAATAATCAGCAATCGTCTTTTACTACCAATGCTTCATTGGCTGTCACGTTCTTGCTTTCTTTTTTATTTTTTCTTCTTAATTCATAATTATGCAAAGCAGCACAAACTACAGGAAGAGACACTTCTTCTTTGCCATGAAGTAAAGTAGTTTCTAAATGTTCAAACTCATTAGGAAGAGATGACAACAACATTACATCCAAATGTTCATCTCTAAAAGTTTTATCTAAGTTGAACAAGTCCGCTATGAACTGATTGAAAGCAGTAATGTGATTGTTCATAGTGGTACATGGGCGGTATTCAAAACGAAACAATATTTTCTTCATAAGGAGCTTATTCTAGCTTGCTTTTCATTAGAAATTTGTCCTCCAATGCCTTCCACAACTTGTTTGCAGAAGTCTCGTTCTTAAATGCATACTTTTGTTCTTTGGACAGGCACGAACGGATTGTCCCAAAGCCAAGCGGTTAATTGTCTTCCAATCCTTCTCTTCAACATCAACTGGTTTCTTTTCTTCGATGGCGATGTCTAGACCTTGCTGGAAGAGTAAGTCTAGTGCCTCGCCTTGTTACATGCCAAAATGATAGGTACCGTCAAATACCTCCACCGCAAGTTTTGCATTTGGAGTCCTAGTCCATGTAGACGAAGAGTTGATGCCGTATTAGTGGGAGACTTTGTTAGGGCTTCCTTCATTTTTGTAGATCAAATGTAGTATTCAATAGACAAAAATACAATAGGGCTTAGGGTGAATTGTCGACTCTGATACCACTTATTAGGGAATTTGATTATTTCTCACTTAAAAACAACTTCACCGTGAGCAATACTTGTGAATAGTACCGTACACGTGAATAATACCGTATATGTGAATAGTACATTATAGAAGAACAGTACTATAAGCAGTGGACAAACCAAACAGAATAACTATTGAATACTGAAAACAAATAAAAGAACACTAGAATTGAAAACGAAGTTCGGCCAAAAATTACCTATGTCTCCGGGCACTGTGGATCACTCTATTTACTAAAGAGAAGAAAGATTACAAATTAGGCAAAAATTACAAAAGCCTACAAATTGAAAATCTAAAGAATTTCCTACAAATTTACAAAGGGAATAAGATCTCAATTTTTGGGATGCAAAACAAATGAGGGGATGCCTGTATTTATAGTCTCTGCCTCCCCCTCTTCTACGCATGAACTAGTTGTAAACAACTGGGTTCACGTCCTAAAGTCAGCACCGTTTTCGGTGCTCTCTCCTTTTCTTCTCCTTCTCTGACTTTCTCTTTTGGTTTTCAACATAAGTGTGCAGCCCATATTTTTAACAATGAGCCACCCATATTGACTAATAATGACTAATGAGCTTTCACTTTATTGGGGGCGGTGCTTTGATTGATATCTGGTCTCGACCTTGTGTTCCGTGGCTACACCCGGGTCATCCCAGAGCATCCTTCATCCAATGCAGGGCCTAGAGGCCTCTTCTCCCGTGCATCGTCAGTTGGTCCGTGATCTGTTTATCCCGAATTCTCGAGAGTGGAATGAGGATCTTATTGCAAATCTGTTTGATGAAGAGTTTACGAATGCTATCTTGAAAACCTGAGTGCTGCTAGATCCTCATCCGGACAAGTTGAGTGGGAAGTTCTTAGTGAAATCTGCTTATAGGGCTATTGTGGAGCATCGGTTCAAGGAGAATGCTCCTTTGTGGAAAAAAAATCTAGAAAACTCGCATTCATGAGGCCTTTTCTGGGGATTGGAGGGTTTTTTCTTGTTTTTTTTTTTTTTCCTAAATGTATTCGGTTGATTGAACATGCTAGTTTGTTTGAGTTTAGGTGGATTCCTAAAGTTGAAAATGAGTCTGCTGATTCTATCGCTGAGTGGGCTATTAGAATAGAGTCTGTAAGTTCTTTTAGCCTTGAGGAGTTTTGGCCTTCAGGCTTTTTCATTCAATAAAGAGGTTTATTCAGGGAAAAAAAAAAAGAAAAAAAAAAGAAAAAAAAATTCAAAAAGAAATCATAAAAACCAAAAGTACTTTAAGAGGTTGTTTAGTTGGAGAATTTATCCCCTGATTTAAATTATAATTCGTGGTTCGTTACAATATTTTATCTCATAAAAAATACACGTAAATTAAAAATAATTCTAATCACATGATTCTAATCTATGAATCAAACGTGTCCAATTGGTTGAAAAGCAGTTTTAGCAAAGTAACCTCTTTTTTTTTTTTTTTGGTGAGCCAGTCGAGACATAATTCTCACATTTTTTTATTCCTCCATCTCCCTTATGGTACAAAGGAACAGTCCACGTATCCATTTCATGAAACGGACTTTTTAACAGCAAAAAGCACAAAATGTAATACCGAACTTTCGGCTGAGCAATCTAAATATGGAAGAGAAAAGCGAAAAGATAACTATATTGAATTATAGAATAAAATTTTTAGTTTTAGCAGTATCTTTTTGATTGTCAAAATCACATTCCTTTACTGATGTTGATGACTGAACTAGCATAGTCTCTCCCATCTTGGTAAAACATTCTTCATAATCATATTCAGAATCAGAATCAAAATTGTTGCCACGTTCAGAATCTGATTCAGTTGCAGATAAGCTTCCATGTGCAAAGTATTCCGAAACATCAGTCTCTGTCTCAGAGAGTTCAGATTGAAAGGAATCAGCTTCCATCTCTATTAGACCTGTGGAAAAGCAATCACAAGAACAAGCAACCTTCTTTTCTTCCTTCTCTAATTCTTTAGATTTCTTTGATTCCTTGGCGTCTTTTCTTGGACCGTCCAAGATCGAAACTGGATTCCTATCACTTGGGTCGCCATAAAGTGCAATGTGGCTGTAATACAGCTCCAGTTCCTTCTCAGCAACGGCAATGAATTGTCGAACAGACTCGAGTGATTGCTCGTACTTTGATTTTTCCAAAGCCTGTGAAGACAAAACAGAAAAGTTAATCAAGTCGGGAGGACAAGGCAGTTGGGACTTCTTTACAGATTTTAGAAGGAAAGCACCCCATCAATTAAATAGTTGAGAGGAAAATTTTTCCGAAGCTAAAAAAACAAAATATAGCCTCGAAGTATCGAAAAGCATAGAAAGGAAAAGCAGTAAAATCTGTCTTGAGATGCCCACAGTGTCAAGAGATGCGTTATTCGTTCCCATACGTTGGCGCTTAAGAAACTTCAGCATTTAAAAAGCCTCAAGAAAATCTTAAAAAACAATACAAAATCAAATACGAAAGAGACCACATATCTACAATTATGCTATACTAGGGAGCGTGCAATGCAAAAACTATAATGACATGCGGCGAAGTTAGACAAGGGTCTTGCACAAACAAAAGGCCCTAAAGGACAAGGAGACAAACAAGGTGTGTAATTTATGGCGGACCAAGATAGAGGAGAGAGATAAAGAAAGGAGAGAGAAAGAGAGAGAAATAGAAGTGGAAAAGTTAAGAATTTAATATCAATCATCAAGGTCCAAAGTGAAAATGCAATTGCTAAAGCACTTAGCATATTTTTAGATGATAAACCCCAACAATACAATAAACATAAAATCCTACATAAATTCTAAGTAAAATAATAAAAAGTTAAGCATGAAATAAAGTAACTCTAAACCGCATATTCAAGCCTAATATAAGTGTGTAATTTAGAGTTGTTTTATCGCATGTTTATCTTTACTAATGTATCCTTGTTTTATTTGACGTTTCATCAATAATAGGAGCTTTTTCTTATTACAAATAGAAATACTAAGTGAAAATATCTAAGCATATGGCTCTAAAAAGAAATGTGCATTTAACATTTGAAAATTTTATGTGATAACTACTTGTGAAATAAATAAATGAATAATGAAAGTTCTGAACAGATAAATGCCCATAAATTAGTAATAAGCTCCCTGCTTTGTACTCAATTGAAGCAATTTTAGAAGATTGTAATTTAGTAGACTCACCCTTTTCTTGGACAATGTATCTATGGGCGACATAATCTCAGGCTGCACATAATTTTTGCCTCGATAAAATATTATGGTGTCATTTCCAATTATCTGAATTGGGATCCCACCACTTAATCTGGCAATTTCTTGTGCATAATCATGAACTTGGCCAGGTTTAGCAGAATTGCAAATGACCTTCACAGTTTCATGTTTTTTCCAATGCATATGCATATTTAGAATTACACCTCCAAAAATTCCTCTTCTGCCAATTGGTACGTAATTAGACTTCTTTTGAGCCATTTTCTTCATATAGAATCGCTCCTCTCCGGTTATGTTGATCGGTTCCACAACAGGACCTTGTACTTTCAGAATTTCATACCGCTTAAGTCTTTCAATCAGCATAGCTTCCTTACTTTTGGCCTGAAAAGGAAATAAGAATAGGAGTTATACAACCAGCGTCATTAAAACTCGTCAGAGAAGCAGTGATATTAACATTTAGAAAGAAGAGTTGCCCCACGAAACAAAACATATTTGTCTGGTCCTGTTATCGGAGAACAGTTTTGAAAATAAATCAACAGGGGATGAGAAAACGAAAATTATCATCTTGGAATCCTTGCGGTTGCTTCCATAACCTTAAGGAGACGTTTGATTCATAGATTAGAACTATTTTCGATTTACGTGTATTTTTTGTGAGAAAAAATACTATAGCGAACCATGAACCATGATTTGAATCGGGGTACAAATCCCCCAACCAAACAACCCCTAAGTGTTTTGATAATATCAGAAGTTGGGAGACCCTGTCCTTTTCCTCACGATTGGTTGATTTATGCAAAACCCCAAATACTTCGGATCAGATCTAAAAAGGGCCAAGCTGATATTAGAAGACCCAGGTTTCCCTTTGGTTAAAACACCCGATTGTATGCAAACAGAAGGAACTTTATTGACATTAACTTCAACACCAGCTCTTACAAACAAAAACTAGCTAGAGAAAATTAAAGAAAACGAAATAGATAGACTGAAGTATTCGAGGACTCCAAAGAACTCCTAACTCGGTGGTATTCGAGAGATCACCAGCTTTTCGCAAAATCTTTCACAAATCACAACATAATGAAACTCTCCCCTTACCTCCCTTTTAGCCCCCTCTAATCCTAACCAAAACCAAGGTCTAGTAAGCACTAGCCAATTTCTGAAAATACACAACCAACCCCTAACCCCTCTTCTTTCTTTCCAATTTACCCTCCTCTCCTGGATTAGCCTAAGGGCTGGTCTCTAACACAACACCTATTGAAGATCGAACAGAACTGAATTTCAACAAAAAATGCGTCTAAGATTAGTTGATGATAATTCACATACATATAGGTAATTGACTGGTTGAAATATCACAATCTACAAACTTATACATGCCACACTACTTTTCTAGAATATGTAATCCAACTCATTGACAACAGGTTATTTATCAACTGCCACAGTCCAAGCACATAACTTTGGGTCTATCAAACTATAGACGTCAAAATTAAATTAAATCAAGTGTTTGCAATTGCTATTCATGACAAATTTTAGGGCCAAAACTTGAGCAGGCACTATTATCCATTAGAAACTGAAACTTAGAAAATCAAAGGCAATCTCCAAAAATATTTCATCAAGCACATTTAATCTCCAGACATAGCTTTGGTAAGCTTTTGGTGACAGTTTACACAAGGGCAACAAATAAAATTTGCATCTTTAATGTTATAGCTACCAAGTACCAACATCAGCCATAACAGCTAGTAAAGATGACACATCTTATCTATTACAGTTAGCATGATGCACAAGATCGATGCCTGGCAAGACAAGACAACCTATGATGTTGATTTCAGTTGCTGTTAAAGAAAATAATGCTCTCTAGTCTCTAACCAGTTCGGTATGAAACCCACAACCTAATCTTCTTAT
Organism: Morus notabilis; assembly: GCF_000414095.1. NCBI lineage: Eukaryota > Viridiplantae > Streptophyta > Magnoliopsida > Rosales > Moraceae > Morus > Morus notabilis. The sequence continues at coordinate 1,025,731 of NW_010361298.1, read as the reverse complement.
ATCTTACCTAGTAGAGAGCATAAGGAAAAGATCTATCAGCTTGGTCTGTTCACTCCAGCCACCATCGTGCAAGATTAAGATACTTTTGAAAAAACAAAGGTACAGCAAAATTCTTCAAAAAGAGAAACCCACAAAGACACCCAAAGCTGAGTCCTATTCCATAGAAAAACTTTCCACTAAAATTTTGCATTAAAAACTCCAAGAATTCCTCTCAAGCAAAATGATCCAAAAAAATAGCAGGAACACCTCCACAATCAAATAGCTTTGCGTGTCCATTCCACCTGAAAACTACCCACCAACGAGGAACAACAATTTTGAGGGACCACATAACAGAACCCCAAATTGTTGGACTCTCTCTAAACATAGAGGTGAAGCATCACAACTCAAACGATGGGGAAAACTAGGGATAGAAACATCAAAGGACAAAAAATTCCATACAGCAATTACTCCCAAAATCTAATACTGGGCCCGTTACTCACCATCTGAGTAACAAATAAAAATTTAATACTCCTTCCTCGAAATCAATAGTATGTCCAAATTAGTAGTCGACCCAAGAAAATAATCACCATTTACTCAAAAATGAAAGAAACATTGCATAAATGTCTACACAATGCGCTTAGAAAACAATAAAATAATTTGAAACACTAATGGCCCATTTGATTCATACATTTAAGTCTGATTTTGATTCTGAAACAAATTTTGTGAGAAAACTTATTGGCGGGAACTTTTCTAATTCAAATTTTCAGTGAGAGAAAAGTACTGTAGCAGCAGAATCAGAATCATAGTTCCAAAAGTGCGAACCAAATGGGAAACTACAATACTTCAGAATATGGAGACAAATCATATCACAAAAATTAAGAGTTAATCTCACCTATGCCTCCAGGACTATAAGGTCATCTCACTTTGCCCCGGTTGTTCCATTTGTGACATCCACGGTTCCTAAACTCAGCAACTTGTCTTAGTTTGCGATCGTCATTGTCATTTCATTAATGTTTTTGGATGGAATTTGATAACTTTCTGTCAATTTTTCGGCAGAAACCATCAACTTCTTTTGAGTTCCTTTTTTTATTTTATAAATGGAATCGCTAATGTACCAGTAAAAAAATTGGCAGAATGTGATTACATATCAGAAATCAAAAATTTTGAAATTAGCCCTAAAAAAAACAGTTCAGTTTAATCACAGTTGCTTTTTATCCGTCAGTAATAATGGAGAAAGTGGTTTCTTTTTCTCCTCGTTATATCGTTGTTGAGAAATTATTTAAATCAACTAAAACACCCACCTTTTGAAGCTTGTACTTGATTCTCTCTTCCGCATTGGCAAACTTCTTCTTCTTGCCCTTGACATTAAGCCTACGAGGGTCTCTCTTATTCGCCGCTTTTCTCTTCTGCTTCTCTCTCTTCCTCTGCAGCTTCAACCTCTTCTTCGTCTTCCACTTCTCCTTCTTCGGAGGATCCACCTCCTGCGTTTCGAACTTCACTTTCCCTTCCGATATCACCAGATTCACCGATTGGCTCAAGCTTCTGAAAATCCAAGTTGAGTTTGATGGGACGGCACCGATCAAGTGTTTGGATGGACATAAAATCGACTCTTGCAGCGCCGGAAAAACCGACCTGGATGAAAATTAGCGGGAAAAATAGTGTAAACAAAACGAATAACAAAGTTGAGCTGTTTGGATAAAGGGAAAATTTCTCTAAAAAGTAGAAAGAGAGAGAAAATGAAACATAGGAAGCAAAAAACGAAACTGAATACACACATATTATATATATATACACACACGATACATATATAGAGTGAGAGAGAACAGCGTACGTGAGAGAGAAAGAGTTACGAGGCGAGCGTTTGAAAAGCGAAGAAGAAGCCCTAAAGAAGCTACGAAACAAAACTCTCGCCATTTTTCTCCATAACTTTTTCTTTCTCGGAGAATGATAAAAGAAAACTGAAATGACGACCGGTCCATTGGAACCCGGTTCAACCCGTATCGATCCGGTCCGCTTTGAGAATTTTTATTTCTTGAGCGATGATCCTCCGGGCCCTGGTTTAGCCCGCGGACCACGTGTCGCTGAAATAAGGAATTGGAAATAAAAAGTTGACGTTTACTTTTTCGATTTCTCCAATCACACTGCTACACGTCAGCACCATTTGAGCCCCCATATTTACCACATGAACCCTCCTTCTCTCTCTCTCTCTCTCTCTCTCTCTCTCCCTCTCTCTCTCTGCGTCTCTGAACCTTCGAAACCTAAGCAACGCCTTTCCATGTTCTTCACGATCATCTGACCAGGATCGGGTCGCAAATTTTTCAGTACGTATATTTATTATCTGCTTGTTTTCGATTGTATTTTTTTTTAATTAATTGTTAAGGGAAAATTTTTAGGGTTTTCTTATTCTTTGCGTTGCGCGGACCAATTTGCTGTTGTCAATTAATTTTAAGATGGTTCGGAGTTACAAATTTTAGATTTTTGGGTTTTTTTTTTAGCTCGAAAGTTGAAGAGTTTTATTAGAATAGAATTGCTGTTATTTAGAGCCCTAGAAATCCTCAATGCTTTGGTTTGATCTAGTTGTTCGTTTATTACTTGAGTAATTTATACGGTTGTCTTTCCAATCTTCTGAAAATTTAGCAAAAATTGTTTATTTGATATGAGTTTTGTCTTGGTGGAGGGTTTTTTTTTATTATTTTACGATGAAATTCTGAAAAGCATCAAAATTATACGACCATTTTTTTAAAACCATTGATCTTGTTAGCTATCAATAACTACGATTGCATATCAAATTCAAGTAGCGGAATTTGAAATTTCCGTTTCTGTTTTATTTGCTATTACTCAATGTTTTTGGCAAATTTAGAAGGAACCAGTTTAGCATTTGAATTTATGATGTATACTTGGAATTGGAAGTTCATGAAGGGAAACTTTCTTATTGTTGCAGTGGAGTTTGGCGTTGATGGCGATGTTAATGGAGACATTTTGCGAAATTCTGTTGAGGTGGAGACTAGTAGGGGAGGGGATGACAATGAAACCGGTGGAAGTTCCGTTGAGGGTGCATTCCAGCAGGATCAACATGAAAAGATGGACCAAGATTCTTCTGGGATAGATATAATTCCAGTAGGAGTGCCAGCCACATCGGTGGTTCAAGCAGATGAGCCTTATGTGGGGCAGGAATTTGAATCTGAAGCATCTGCACATGCATTCTACAATGCGTATGCCACACGCATTGGGTTCGTCATCCGTGTAAGCAAACTCTCTCGTTCAAGACGTGATGGATCTGCAATTGGACGTGCACTTGTTTGTAACAAAGAGGGGTATAGAATGCCTGACAAGCGCGAAAAAATTGTAAGGCAAAGGGCGGAGACAAGGGTTGGTTGCAGGGCAATGATTTTGGTGCGGAAAGTGAGTTCTGGTAAATGGGTTGTTACAAAATTTGTGAAGGAGCATACTCATCCTTTGACTCCTGGAAAAGGTCGAAGAGATTGCATCTACGATCAATATCCGGTTAGCTCCTGCTGTTCTTTGTTTAAAGTTGGTTAACCACATTAGTCGTACTTATACACACAAAAGTATTCTCTTTAATATGAAAAGTAGAAGATTCAAATCTTTTGTTCTCTTTACATGATAACATGAGTATGTTTGCAAATCTGGAAGAATCTCAATGAAAACTCCTCTGACATTTGCGATTGATAATTGGTTATTGCAAGTGTAATTTACTACGTAATTTGCCACTAAATCCTGCATGTAGTTTAGGATTTTTCTTTCCTTTGTCGTGTTGATTTTGCTGTGATGAAAGGGAAAATAATTCCTAAAAGAAGTGGAGGGGCCATCACCTTTGTCTGATTTGTTTCCATGATTTTATTTTTCATCTGTCTCATGAATCGTGATATCCCAATTTGTTCATCATGTTTCATTCTGAAAATTATTTATTTAGATTTCATTATTTTCTGTAGTTCAACTGAGTGATTTCTGATTGCTCTTATTTGTTTTCATGCATGAGGGTTTGTATCTAATCCTTTTGTTTTTAATAAGAGGTTGTGATCTTTAGATTTTTTTTTTTTTTTTGGTATGATTGACGGTCCTTTTTACCCAGTTTTTCAATTCTCTCAAACTATGTGGAGGGAAAACTCCAAACATTGTAATTTTTGCATGGTTTAATGCCTCATGGAAGATTTAGGCCCGGTTCTTTTCGCTGCTCTCAGAAATAGTCACATCTAACTTTTTTGCTACAGTAAAAAGCTCTCACACAACATCACATCTTAACTCAAATTAAAAACTCGAATTAGTGAACCGAACGGGCCCTTACTGTTGTTAATTCATTCAAAGGAGGCCTCAGGCTTTTTGTCCTCCTCCTGGCGTGTTTTATGCGAATAAAGTGATGCAGTTTTTGACTTATGGACAACATGCTTTTGCATTGTCTTATACCAATGAACTGGTTTAATTATCTCGGTTTACCAGCAATGCTGATATCAATAACTCAAGTTAATGACCCATATTTTTTTTTTTCCGAATATAGGTTTACTTTATACTTTTGAAGGTATATAGTATAAGGGTGTGTTAGGGACACCAAGTACCAACTTACGTGGCATAGAGTTTGTCGTCTTTTCAAAAGGATTCTAATGTTGTACTCATACCCAAAGTCCTATGGCATCTTTCGACTTGGTATTTTGACTCGCTCACACCTAGATCTCGTGATCCTGAAATTGTAAGGCATGTAGTGGTACAGCCTTCGATAAGTATCATAACTCTCTTCTCCACATATATTGCTTTTGCAGAATGAGCATGACAAGATCAGGGAACTATCCCAGCAGCTGGCTATAGAGAAAAAGCGAGCAGCTACTTACAAAAGGCATCTAGAACTGATATTTGAGCATATCGAGGAACACAACGAGAGCTTATCAAACAAGATTCAGCACATAGTAGACAGTGTGAAGGGCATGGAAACGAAAGAGGAGCAAAGTCGTAGATAGTTTCGGTGAGTTGAAGCTTTATTTTTCGGTTTTGATGAGTGACAAAAAAAGGCAATGGTTTGAAGCACGCTGCTGGACGAAGGGTGCATTAGTACTATATGCCATAACTCAACGTTGTGCTTCATATCCGTTTTAGGTATTATAGTCAGTATCTATAGACTGGATGTTTGGGCCAGTGGCATTCATTATTAGATTTGTCTCTGTATTGACTTTGACTATGCGCCAATGTCTGAAACAGAAAGGGGGTGGTAGATGAAATTAGGTTAGTCATGTATAGGTCCATTGAGCCCATCCTTGGGTAGATCACTTATAATGGGATTTCTGATATCCCAAGGAAATTGAATTATTCCATTGTGTTTCATGTGGAAGAATCCATTTGTTTATGCTTGTACAGTATGGAATTTTCTCTCTTTTTTCCCCTTAATTCTTTTTTTTTTTTTTGAAAGAATTTTCCCCCTTAATTCTCAAAGCCCTCTATTGGATTTTTTCTTTTTTTAGAGAATTACTAACCTTCCTTTTAAGAATGCATGGATCTTGATTTTTAACATTTATTCTTGATTAATACTATTTTGACTAATATAGTTATCTGACTAAACCACTCTAAAAGTCTCCTTCCTTCCTTTCTTTCTTTCTTTCTTTCTTTCTTTCTTTCTTTCCCTCTTTTTTTTAGGGATCTACTAGATAATTCTAAATGCAGTACCAAGATAATTATAATAATAAATAAAAGCTAATTCGGATGGCAACTTTCCCCCACACTTCCACACTCTGTTGGTTGGTGGGATTAGTAAAACCATCTCCTTTCTTGGAAGGAGAAGTTTAGTGAGAGGAGATGTGCGGGGATGAGTTTTCCCGGACCCGTCAATAGGTCTTACGGGATGAGTTTGCCCGGACCCATCAATAGGAGGGAGATAAATCAATTGGAGGGAATTATTCAGGTCTCGTTCATTTCACCTATTCGAGTTTTACTACAGTAAAAAACTTCAGAAACAGTTGCATCTAATTTTTTTGTTACAGTAAAAAACTCTTACATAAAGTCACATCTAAACTCGAATTAAAAATTTAAATCAGCGAATTAAACGGTTAAATAATAAATTATTAGCTTATTTGAAATCAACATAGGCAATAGTTATGCTGCAAATAGAGTTCTATCCATTCTTTGATTTGTCCTTCTAACAACGAACAAAGAAATGGAGACTCGTCTTCTTTCCTTTGAATCTTACCAAGATGAAGAAAAGCTATTTCCAACTTCATCATCCTTTGACTCCCCATCCTTCCTCAAAACTACCTTCATTGTTTTTACGTCACATCCTGTGCTACTCACTTGTTTCTCTTGAAACACCCAACACTAATTTGGATGCCACTTTTCTTTTCCAAATTAGATTTTTTTTAAAAAAAAAAATCTCTCTATGAGATGAATAAATAAGTATGTTGATAATTTAACTTATAATTTAAGTTGAACTTGAACACGATACGCTAATAGCGTTTTTTTTTTTCCTTCTTTTTTTTTTTTTTCTCTAACGGATGCCAACAATGATTCAATAATAATAAGCATAAATAAATAAAGTCAATTGATAATTACTTTTCCAACTAAAAATAATATCATAAAAATTTTCACAATAACAGTGTAAACTTATTATGAAGTTTTAAATTTAAATTTAAATAAAATTATGGTTATATGAAAATCAACAATTTCATATTAAAATCAACAATTTCAGCATAATGATGATTGAAAAAAAAATACTTCAAAAAATGATACATCTTCTCTACTATAAATAGTAATAGTATAAATGTATAGTAAAAAGTATAGAGATTCACAAGTTAAAATATTTGTAAAAATAATAAAAGATACTAAATGAGGCTTTAAAGAGAAAAATATTGTAATGGGAAACAATTAAAAATATAAGTTTTGAAAAAAAAAAACAAAAAAACAAGTGCTAAAGTAAAAACATGCGGCAAAACGTGGAGAAAAATTTCAAAGTATGAAGGCAAGAAGCTGAACGAAAAGTGCAACATTCATCCACACTTAAAAACTATTTTTATTTTTGTATTTCAAAAAACGTATAAAAATATTTTTAAAAATACTCAAAAAATAATTCTAAACCCACTCTATATTTTTGTTTCGAGTTGAATACATCGTTGAAGTAACAAGTAAGGACTATGCCTTCACGATGACCAAAGGGTATTTTTCAAAACCTTAGAGAAAGTGTCAAGTTTAAAACCCTAATTTTCAAGAGTAAAGAATTTCTCTCTCTCCCTCTCCCATTTTTCAAAACCTTAGAGAAAGTGTCAAGTTTAAAACCCTAATTTTCAAAAGTAAAGAATTTTTCTCTCTCCCTCTCTCTCTCCATCTCTTTCCTCCCTCGTGCTCTCTCTCTCCCGTTGGTTTTATGTAACCCACCCGGACACCTCGTGCTTGAGTTATCTCTCCGGTCTTCCTACCGTCGTCGTCCTCTCTCTCCATTTCCTCAACTCTCGAGCTCTCGAGTTTTCTTCCGGTAAATTAATTTCTTTATTTTAATTACAAGTTTTAGCTAAATGAAACTGACTGCGTTTTTTACATGTATTCGTGTTTGAACATTCGGTGTAATTTTTTATCTGCCTTAAGGTATTTATGCAGATTTAAAGATATATTTATGCCTTTTTAATTCTATTAAGTAGATGAATTTGACTTTCATTTCATTTCCGTTCATTTTGCAGATAATCCTTTGTTGAATTTGATTTTCCCAATTTCCAACATGTAAATGAATGAAGAAATAAAGGAGGACAATTTTGTATACGCATACATTTTCCAGTTAACGAGTTTGTGCCAATGTTTTATTTTGTTAAAAAGTAAAGATAATTAGTTAATGTATTCTTTATGTGGCACTTAGAATTTAGAACTTATGATAAGCATATTCATCAAGTAGAAGAAGACAAAAGTTCCTCGTAGTATTCTTCCCCCTTTTTTTCCCATCATATAGCCTAGGCTCCAAACAGAGCCTTTACTTAGCAGGAAAAAACCTTAGGCTTGTTTGGTTCATGCGTTCAAATTAGTGATTCTTGATTCTGACATTTGAAATTCAATTTTTTGTGAGAGGAAAATACTGTAGCAGAATCAAAACCATGAGTTTAAACTCATGGAACAAACGGGCCCTTAGTGTAGGTAGGTGAGGACCACTAAGTGGAGCTGCTAGTTGTGACTGGTTGTCAGGAAACTTGCCAAAGCATCATTCTCTGACAAGACGGGTGTATGTTTAGTTGCACAACCCTTGGTACTTCTGTATGTATAATTTGTGTTTATGCTTGTATCTATATGTGTATTTGGATTTCCCTTTTGTTTATTTTGTGGTTTCAAGGTGATCTTTGGGTGGTATTTTTGTCGTTGTTATCTGGGGAATATATATTTCTAGTTGAAGAAAGGAAAGAAAAATGTTAGATGATGGGTCACAAAGTAGTTTATTTAAGGTTTCTATGACCTTCGGGATAAATGCAATGAAGGGGACGAAGTAGTTTACGACTGTGTCAGTATTGTGTGTCGGGCTTTTTAATGGCTGTATAACTTTAGCCAGTGACATGTGTCTGGCTCAATAGCAACTGGGTTTAAGGTTATAAAAAATGGAGTTTTTTACGTTTTATCCTTCTTATTGGTGCCAAGAATTATTATTATTATTATTATTATTATTATTATTATGAGAAAAAACTTTATATTGAATATTGATGCCTAGAAATGATGGATACAGTATAAGAAATGAATTAAGGAAAACAGTCACCAATCAATACCTTTTCAGCTTAAGTTTCTCATTGATTTGTTTCCTAAAGTTTGGATGGTGTTTCGTGAGAGGTATAATTATGCATTAAGTTGAACATTTTGGTTTTGAACAGCAGGGTCTCCCACAAAGTCTTTTGTAAAAAATGAAGAAAATGATAGCTCTTGGATTTGAGGGTTCAGCCAACAAAATTGGTGTTGGAGTTGTAACCTTAGATGGCACTATTCTGTCAAACCCACGCCACACTTACATTACCCCTCCTGGCCAAGGCTTCCTTCCCCGAGAAACTGCCCAACACCATCTGCAGCATGTACTTCCACTTGTCAAATCCGCTTTGGAAACTGCCCAAATAACTCCGGAAGAAATTGATTGTCTCTGCTACACCAAGGGTCCTGGAATGGGAGCCCCTCTTCAAGTTTCTGCTGTTGTTGTCCGGGTTCTTTCCCAGCTGTGGAAGAAGCCCATTGTTGCCGTTAATCACTGTGTTGCACATATTGAGATGGGACGTATTGTGACTGGAGCAGATGATCCTGTTGTGTTATATGTTAGTGGTGGGAATACACAAGTAATTGCATATAGTGAAGGGAGGTATCGAATCTTTGGAGAGACTATCGATATTGCTGTTGGGAATTGCTTAGACCGATTTGCAAGAGTTTTAACACTCTCCAATGATCCAAGCCCTGGATATAACATTGAGCAGGTATGTGAGTACAATGCTTTTTTTATTTTCAAGTTGAGCGTTTGTATTTTCATGGCCTAAGCCTTTTCCTTTCTTAGCTGTTTTCCCTCCTTGTCTCTTATCAAGATTTGCTTCCATTGATTTATCTGCGTTTTGATTGAAAACAAAATTTATATGCAGCCATTCCCTACCAAAATAACCTGTCCATACTCTAGTCTTTATTTTTTGTTCCCGGCACCTTTCATACAGTGGAATGTACTCAATGAAAGGTTGTTTATTTAAAAAAAAAAAAACTCATATCACATGTATTAACTTCTGCAGAGGTTGCCCTTAGTACCGTTTATCAAACTTCATTTACCAGTGTTTAATTAACATTGTTTGAAGAAATTGCTTTGATGCTATCAACTTGTGATGCTAAAAATCTCTATTTTTTTCTTTCTTTTTTTCTTACTGTTGGTGGTTGACTTGTTTCGAGTAATACATGTATTAACTTCTGCAGAGGTTGCCCATAGAACCGTTAATGAAACTTCATTTACCAGTGTTTTATTAACATAGTTTGAAGAAATTGCTTTGATGCCATCAACTTGTGATGTTAAAAATCTCTTTCTATTTATTGTTTTCTTTCTTTTTTGTCTTACTGTTGTTAGTTGTCTTGTTTTGCAAAATGAATCTGTAAATGATTCTTATTTTCAAGTTTCAATTTGAACTTTTGTGATTTTTTTTTTCTAGCTTGCTAAGAAAGGAGAACAGTTTATAGACATTCCTTATGTTGTCAAAGGAATGGATGTATCTTTCAGTGGACTTTTAAGTTATATTGAGGCCACTGCCGAGGAAAAGCTCAAAAATAATGAGTGCACCCCTGCAGATTTGTGCTACTCCCTGCAGGTAATGTACCGTGATTTTTTATCTTCTTTTAGTCGTATTGGTAAAAATCTTACCAGCAGAAAAGTTTGTACTTGTAATAAAACATTTCACTTTAAAAAGGGTTTTTATGTCCTAAAGAGTTGGAATGGAAATTGTACTTGTACCTACAATTTGATAATTGAGGTTATTAAATGTTGCAGGAAACCGTTTTTGCGATGCTTGTGGAGATCACAGAACGGGCAATGGCACATTGTGACAAAAAGGATATTCTTATTGTTGGTGGTGTAGGCTGCAACGAGCGGTTGCAAGAAATGATGAGAGTAATGTGCTCGGAGCGTGGTGGAAGGTTGTTTGCCACTGATGATAGGTATTGCATTGACAATGGGGCCATGATTGCTTATACTGGTCTTCTTGCTTTTGCTCACGGCGCATCGACCCCACTAGAGAAATCGACATTTACCCAGCGGTTTCGGACAGATGAAGTCGAAGCAATATGGAGAGGAAAAAATGAGCCTGCAAACGTGAACGGGGTCATGGCTGGGAGCGCATAGATCTACGAGGTATGCGGGTCTTTCTTTTTATTTTTATTTATTTTAAACTTTTTGTTTATTTTCTAACCTCGCTGCAACCAAGCTTTCCATACTAGACCTGGCGAGGGTATTTGAATGATCGTTGAGAATGTTGTAATTTAAGCATGATGGTTTGGTCATATTTGTACGTGGGTATGGCCGCAACTGTATGGAGTTTCGCTAATGTTGGTGTAGATCTTATTTTCGGGGACAGAAAGTAGTTTGTATTAGGAAAGGAAAAATTCAGTCCCAAGAAATCTCGTATATGGTAATGCTTTAAATTTTTTATTTTTGAAATTCAGTAGTAACAAAGGAGTTTCGCTATCGTTGATTTTTAAAATTTAAATTTTTTACGAGAGAAAAACACTGTAACAAATTAAGAATTATAATTTTAAATCAGAGCAGAACTCTCGAAACAAAAGGAGCAATATGAAAATTGCGTCCAAGGCTTTCCAAAATACAAGTTCAATAATTATTCGTTAATAGCCTGAAAAATACAATTTTTTTCAAAATATACTCGACGCTACGAAATGTGTCGTACTGATATAGTCTATACACTAGTCGCGGCAAAAATAAATAACTAGACAAATCTCCTACTTTAGGTGCACGGATTCAACAACCAGGTATTGCTGTGGCAATAGAGTTGCAATATTTCTCAACTCACGGATTATAACTAACTAAAGATTAACGGTCTCATTCATTTCACCAATTTGAGTTTTTAATTCTAAATTTTTATAGTTAAAAGCTTTCAGAAAATGTTATATCTCGTCTCGAATTAAAAACTCAAATTTGTGAAGTGAACGAGATTTTATAATAAGATGAAACGTTCACAGAATAGTGGCCTCAATAGATATTGTGTATTGCATGCTACGCAATATGAAGGGTACAAACCTGTGGTATTTTCACAACTGAATACCAAACTTCTAAATGCCACAGCCAAAATCTGGAAATAGCCTTATAAAGGTAACACTGTTGCGCTCGAATAGCCTTCCCCACTGTAAAATGATCAAAATTGTTTTAGGGTAAATTGCACTCATACACCCTAATGCATGTTGCACCATGAACTTTTAATTTTGGTCATAGGATCTTAAGTTTTGCTCTTAAGTTTTGCAATCTTAACGATATAGTCCAATCGATCATAAACTACAATAAATAGAGGTAATTAAATGCAGAAGGTTTGGAGTGCATTTGTGTAAAAATCTCAGGCAATTTGCGTCCGTCAATTGATGTTCGTTAGTTATTGGACCACAATTGTAATAAGCTTTAAAATTTAGGGTCCAATTTATCAAATTAAGGGGTAGTTTGTTATGATGATTTGTGTCATGAGTCGTGACTCGCTACAGTATTTTCTCTCATAAAAAATACACATAAACTGATAATGATTCTGAATTCATGAACTAAACGTTCACTAAAAATTTGGAATCAAATACGCTAAATACTGATAATTCTGGGTGCACCAATGCAATTTATATATATATGTATGTATGTATTTAGATTAATCACAAAAATTTCTCTCGCACTATGATCCTTAGCACTTTATTCTTGAACTTTTATTACTCTATTATGACCCGTATAGATCGCTGATTCGAATTTTTAATTTGAGTTGAGATGTAATTTTATGTGAGAGTTTTTTACTGTAGTAAAAAAATTAAATGTAACTATTTTTAAAAATTTTTTACTGTAGCAAAATTTAAATTAATAAAATAAACAAAACCTTAATAAATTTATCCCTTCTATTATTTTGAGTGATAAAAAATAACTATATAAGTGGCACATGACAAAAATCTAAGGATATTACGACAAGAATTTTCCTATATTAAAAGTGATTAACTTAGCTGATAAAAATTTTCGAACCATGAGATTTTAGTTCATAAATTAAAATCATAAAATTAAAATCATAAAATTAAAATTATTTTTAATTTACGTATATATTTTATAAAAAAAATATTATAATAAATTATAAATTATAATTTAAATTATGATATAAATTTCCTTACCAAACGTGCTATAATTTTCGACGGATCTTTCTCCACTGCTTGCTTCCGGTCTGAGTCTGACTTTCGAGTAAATAGATAGTTGCAAAATCCAGTTTTCGGAACGCCACTTCTTTCTTTCGAAGCTCCAAAAGAACAATAGAAACCTTCATTTTTCACTCGAAAGCTCCAAAGAAAGAAAAATGTTGGTGGCTTTGTACAGGCACGCAAAAAAGCCTCTCCGTTTCCTCTCTACTTTCCCACCAACCAAACACCATCTCTACAGCTCCCGTCCTTCAATCCCCGAAACCCTCAATGTCTCTGGCATCCCTCCGTCAAAGAATCACGTCTACGCTTCATTTTTCTGTACTCTGATACACCTCTACTTGGCGGGCGGCAGATTTTCCGACGCGACGGACGCGTTCTCTCGTATGCGAAATCGCGGTCTCGTTCCGGTCTTGCCTCATTGGAATCGACTTCTCTACGAGTTCAACGCCTCCGGTTTGGTCTCTCAGGTACGGCTTCTTTACTCCGAAATGCTCTCATGTGGTGTTGTGCCCAATCTCTTCACTCGCAACGTATTGGTTCATTCGTTGTGCAAATTGGGAGATTTGGTTATGGCGTTGGATTTGCTTAGGAATCATGAAGTTGATACTGTCACTTATAATACTGTCGTTTGGGGTTTCTGTAAGCAAGGATTGGCTCATCAGGCTTTTGGGATTTTGTCTGAAATGGTGAAGAGGGATGTCCCTATTGATTCTTACACCTGCAATACGATAGTTAACGGGTTTTGCCGAATCGAGTTGGTGGGTTATGCTGAGTGGGTTTTTGATGGTTTAGTGAAGGGAGGAATTCCGCGGGATGTGGTAGGTTTGAACACATTGATTGATGGATATTCCAGAGTTGGAGAGATGAGTAAGGCGGTCGAGTTGAGGGAGAATTGGGAGAGGGAGGGTCGTTTTTCCGATATCATTAGCTACAATGCTTTGATAAATGGGTTTTGTAAGATGGGTGATTTTGATAAGGCCAAGAGACTTATTGATGAGATGTTAAGATCTCAAAGGCATGGTGCTTCTGCTTGTTCGGGATCCGATGTGGCTCGGGATCATGATAGAGGCGTCAATCTTAAACCAAACCTTGTCACCTACTCCACAATTATTGGAGCGTACTGTAAGCAGCAAGGACTTGATGAGGCTCTTGCTTTGTATGAAGAGATGGTTATGAATGGATTTTTTCCCGATGTGGTTACTTGTAGCTCCATTCTGTATGGCCTTTGTAAGCATGGGAAATTATATGAAGCGAAAGTGCTCTTGACAGAGATGGAGCAGATGGGTGTGGATCCTAATCATGTATCTTACACTACTTTTATTGATTCCTTGTTTAAGTCAAGGTCAGAAGTGGAAGCTTTTATGCTTCAATGCCAAATGGTGGTACGGGGACTTGTTTTTGATTTGGTTGTGTTCAGTGTTATCATAGATGGACTTTTGAAGGTCGGTAAAGCCAAGGAGGCAGAGGAGACGTACAAAACTTTAAGGCTTAATTTTCTTCCAAATCACATCACATACTCTATATTAATAAATGGACATTGCAAATTGGGAGACATGAAGAATGCAATGTCCATCCTTCAAGAAATGGAGGAAAAGCATATTTACCCAAATTTCATCACTTATTCCTCAATTATAAATGGCTATATGAAGAAAGGCATGATCGATGAAGCTATTGACTTAGTGAGGAAGATGAGGCAAAGAAATGTTTTGCCAAATGCATTTGTTTATGCAGCACTAATTGATGGATATTTCAAGGCAGGTAAGCAAGAATTTGCTTTTGACCTGTATAATGAAATGAAATCAGCAGGATTGGAGGAAAACAATTTTATACTTGATGCATTTGTGAAAAACTTGAAAGAAACCAGGAATATGGATAAAGTTGAGGGATTAGTCAAAGATATGACTTCTAGGGGCTTGTTGCTTGACCTTGTTAATTACACATCTTTGATGGATGGTTTCTTTAAAATGCAAAATGAGTCCGCAGCTCTTAGCTTAGCCCAAGAAATGACAGATAAAAATCTAGGATTCGATGTTGTTGCATATAATGTCTTGATAAATGGTCTGTCAAGGCTTGGGAACTATGAGGCACAATCCATCTATAATGGAATGAGAGAGTTTGGTTTAGCTCCTGACAATGCTACGTACAACACCATGGTTAGTGCATATTGTAGACAGGGGAATTTTCAAAATGCATATGAGCTTTGGAATGAGATGAGAAGTCAAGGTTTTATGCCAAATTCAAATGCCTCTAATAGTCTTATAAAATCCCTTTGTGATGCTGGTGAAACTGAAAAAGCAATGGATTTGTTGAACAAAACGTTGGTAGACGGGTCTATCCTCACCTCAAGTACTCATGAAATACTACTTAAGGCCTCTTCTAAGCGTAGACGGGCGGAAGAAATTTTTAAAATGCATGGGAAACTCTTAGGTTTTGGCCTTAAACTTGATCGGGTGGTTTACAATAATCTCATTTCAGTATTATGCAGGGTTGGAATGACTAAAAAGGCCACTTCAGTGTTGAAAGAAATGAGAGAAGCAGGAATTTCAGCTGATACTTCTACGTACAATGCTCTTATTCATGGATATTGCTTAAGTAGCCATCTACAAAGGGCTTTTACCACATACTCGCAGATGTTAGCTGAGGGAGTTTCTCCAAATAATGAAACGTACAACCTTCTTTTAAGGGGTCTTTGTGGTGCTGGTTTTATGAGAGGGGCAGAGAAATTTTTAGATGAAATAAAAGAAAGAGGCTTTGTTCCTGATGCTTCTACTTACAATACTTTGGTTTCTGGCCATGGTAAAGCCGGGAATAGAAAGGAATATATGAAACTTTATTGTGAAATGATAACAAAGGGTTTTATTCCTAGAACTAGTACCTATAATGTGCTCATTGGTGATTTTGCTAAGGTGGGAAAGATGAGCGAAGCAAGGGAGCTTATGAATGAAATGCTGTTAAGAGGAATAATGCCCAACTCGTCAACGTATGATATACTAATCCGTGGCTGGTGTAAGCTATCAAAGCGTCCGGCCTTGGAGAGGCCGCTGAAGAAGTCGTATCTGGTTGAGGCAAAAAGACTATTGGTAGAAATGCATGAAAAAGGTTATGTTCCTTGTGGAAGTACACAGCAATATATAAGTTCTACCTTTGCTAGACCAGGAAAGAGAACTGATGCTGAGAGGCTGTTGAAAGAAATGTACAAGAGAAAGAACTCATGATGAATGGGTGAAAGTAGAAGATAAGAAATTGGCTTAAGGAATGAGATTCATTTCCTATTTAAACAAGGATCATTGATTCAAAAATGAGGAAAGCAACTGCAGACATGACTTACTTGGACATAAAAACCCTTAAGGGAGTTTCTTTAAGATCAGGTTATCTGGTTGTTGGCGCCAACTAGCTGAAATTATCGTGTCTAAATATGAAAGAGGTAGGGCTCAAAATAATCTTGCTGATCCTTATCCTAATTATTAAAGCTCAAGTTGTTCAGATTCATTTATATTTTAGATAGTGTGCTTTCAGTAAATGTCCTTTTAAGGTGACAATTTTCTATTTGATATAGTAAAACTGATTTATTCATTTCTATTTTGCATGGGACAGCCAAGTACTTTGTAGTATGTTACCTTAAGAGCTTAGCCTACTACCTTACATGAATTGAAGCTGGCCATTTAACATGGGACCAAACAATACACAGGAAATTATTCTTTTTCTATGGTAGGGTTATATTGTCCCCATGAGACTTTTAATGTAATGGTGCTTATTAGAAACAATTTATCTTTCCTATTTCTGCTATTATTTGCATTTTCTAAACTTTCTCGGTATAATTATTTAAACTGTTTCCAACTCTTCTTATTTCGTACAAGTCACAAAATATAATGAAAAAGTCGAGGACCAATGTTTCTCTCTGAGTAGTAACTTTTGCACATTTGTTCGTCATACATAAATTGGTTTATCTAATATTTTTTCCTTCATCAGCATTACTACTACAGATCTCTTTGAAGCTGGTTAAGTTCGTTGAATTATTATTGTTGATGTTGCTTTTTCTTGTTTTATTTTAACTGTCCTACATTACTTTGTTGCAGGGATTTGGTTGTTTATTGTCCGTGGAATAATGAAAGATACTTCAGAGGGTGGGTATCTGCACATTCTGTTGGGGAGACGTTGAATTAAAGGTTTTTAACTTAATGCAGGTAATTGTTGAATTTTGCTTCACAGTGTCAGTACAGGTTATAGTGCTTCAATCTGCTTGATATGAATGATTAGTTTCCTATATCTGCGGAGTCCACTGTATCTATATTTTGCAGTAGAATTATTAACCAAGATATAAATGAGACATGAATAGTCTGCACGGTTATAATTAATTTAAGTTACATGTGACACTTTCCGCTAACTTTTTAACGGAACACAAGTAAGGGAAGATTTGGGATATCAGGAGAGTTGAATGATCGATTTTGCAAAAGTTTAAGTACACAAACTAACTCTAGAAATGAAATTTCGGGGTCGTTTGATGAATTAAACCATGTTTTTGGTCCAGTTTTCTAACTTTCTTAGAACACCCTTTGCCTTTCTTGTCTGAGTCTGACCTTAGACCTAGACTAACTCTGACCTTAGTCCCTCAACGCTGTCATGACTCAGCCCCAACCTCCAACACGTGGGCTCCACCACTCTCTGCTCTGCCACAAGTAGTTGCCAGTGCTTCTCACTGTTGCCATCCTTTCAGCCTCATCCAATCCCAAAGCCTCTGCTCCCGATTGCTCATGAAATCTCCGTTCGTTCTGAGTCTACGATGCTGAGGTCGATTTTTTGTTGCTGGTTCATTTTTCCTTGTGTATTTTGATTTTCTATTTGTGAGGTTAAGAGACTGGTTGCTAGTTTTCTTGATTTCTTCTTTGCTTTGATGTTTTACCTGAATAATTTACATATATGTGGATTGGACACACAATATTCGTTTGTGGCTGGATTATTTTTAGTAATAATTTACTTTGTAGGAAAAAGCTAGAATGTTGGTATGTGATGACTATTAAGTGGGGCTGCTAGTTGTGCAAAAATAAGCCCAACCCACAATATTGGGCAGTCAAGTAGATTACTGGGAGTGACCCTTATACCGAAATCCTGGCGGAGTCAAAACTCGTAGCCGGGAAACCCTTCTCCAAGAAAAAAAAGTATATGTTCAGTTGCATAACCCTTGAAATTCTATATTTATAATTTGTGTTTATGGTTGTATATATATATTTTTTTATAAGAAACGAAAATTAATGAAAAGAGGGGACAAGTCCACCAACAAAAATGGAAATACAAAAATGATAGACTAAAGCAAGAAAGAAAATAGTGGTTTGAATTTAAATATTTGGATTTCCCATTTGTTTATTTGGTGATTTGAAGGTAATCTGTTAAGCTATAATGAAGAAAGAAAGATCAACGTTGACCGATCAATTCTATTGAATCAGTAAGAAAATAGTGACTCAGGGCCTGCTAATAGAATTAATTTAGAAGCCCATGGAAATCGGTTCAAGCTGTTGTAGAAGTTTTCTATTAACAAGTTAATTGGAAGAGCTGCGGATGTCTGGTGTGAAGAGCCGCGGAAATAAACACTCCAGAGGTTCATTTTAACACCATTTATCTTTCCAAAAAAAGATTTTGTTCCCGTTTCCCACTCTCATTTGACATTTTGAAGAAGAGAATTCAGCCCCTGAGAGATAAATTTCCCATTTCCCACTCGCAATTTGACATTTTGAAGAAGAGAATTCAGCCCCTGAGAGATAAATTTCCCATTTCCCACTCTCAATTTGACATTTTGAAGAAGAGAATTCAGCCCCAGTGATAAAAGATGTTAGTTTGTACTGAAACAGATTCTTAAAAGGCTACTTGGTTTTTGTTCTCGTCAAGGAGTTTGAGTTCAAATTTAGCTTTGATGTGCTGCCCAAAAAAAGAGGGAAAGGCCACTAATTCTGCAGTACGAGGCATTTCTTAACATCCATCCAGTCCAGTCCAGTCCAGTCTGTTGGAATATGCTCCAATGGAAACCAGCTATCCAGGTCCCAGGGGTATATCTTTGCAAAAACTTGCAACCAGCTTCTTACCTTGTGCTCCGTCGTTTGGCCATTTTTTTTCTCCGTGTACTCTCCGATTTTGTCGTTCATAGATTTCCTTCTTCACCCCACCCTTAAAAGTAATTTTCAAAACAAGGATCCAAGACTTAAGGGGCTAGGTTTTCTTGAGAGCAACAGGGGGCTAGGTTTTCTCGAGAGCAAATTTCTAGCGACAATGGGGAATACTCTCCATTGGTTGTCATATTAGCAAATTTCTCTATTCTCAGCCGAGTGCCCGTGAAGGATTTTCTGCAGTACAGGTGGGTGTCGAAGTCGTGGAGTTCCCTAATTGACGGCTCCTATTTCATCAACCTCCACCTCAAGCGTTCTATGGAACGCAGTCTCAGTAGCCAGCATCCCTATTGGGCCGACCTTGAATTGCTTGTCGACACCAGAACAATCGACCTGCTGGACTGTTAGAGACTTGTTTTGTATGATATAAGATCAGAGTGGTGTACGAAGTTGAAGATTTTGGGTGTTACAAAATCTTTTCGCGCTCTTAAGTGTGTGTGGGATGTGCTAGAAATTCCAAAGGTCTATTTTTAATGGTCTACATTTCAAAAGAGAGATAAATTGGTGATCAAAATGATAACGGCTCATAAGAATTGATAGAGGGAAAGTTTCTATTTTTGGTTTTTTTGCACGTGTATTTCCATCGTCATCTGAGGGCTCTTATGGGGAACAGAAAAATTAACAAAAAGCTTTACTTGTTCTGCTGAAAAGATGTTAATACACTTGCTTTGTACAAGTACTTGCAAATGGAGTAATATAGTCTCTTTTACCTTGGTATGGAGATATAGATATAGATTAGTAAGGCCTTGACAGGTTCCTAATTCTACTTGTCTGCTCCTATTTGCAGGCGCAGCTCGTCTACTGAATCGTCGCCTCACCTGTGTAAAGAATGCTCCTTTGATGAATTTCTGTGAAAGCGATGACGAATCTTAAGAAGGTTGTTGCTAAAGCTTATACCGCCCACCAAATGTCGGACAAGGATCTATCAACGACGATTAGCAACAAAATTTAAATACAACTTTTTAGCCACAACAATATGCTTTATTGAAGAAGTTTAGGGATGACAGTGAGGCTTTCAGCGATAAATCAGATGCTGCTGAATCCCCTTTTTCTTGTAGTGAGAGTCTAGAAAGAATCCGAATGTGAGTTAAAAGGAGAAATGAAGTGACTTGTTCCCAAATTGTGTTTGAGAAATTTGAGATGATACATGCAAAACAAGGCAATATCTAAATACTGAGTTTTATGTAGTGTTGTTATTTAGCACTCTTTCATGTCATACATGCCAGCCGACTAGTTTTACATGGGCTACTTGAGATTGTTGACCAGTTTAGAGAAAATTGGTGAACTTAGATTTTTATTTTTTTACTCTTAATTAATACTCTTTTGACTAATATAGTTTTTTGACTAAAAGATATTAATTAAGAGTAAGCGGTAAAAATTTAAGATCCATGTATTTTAATCTGAATTTTTCACGTTTCTTTCTGTTAATCTGAATTTTACATCATTTAACGCTACATAATTGGGGGATAATTTTTGAGATCTTTGTCAATATCTTATTGTAAAAGAAGAAAACAACAGTAATATGTTAATTGTTTACCAATATACCTTTGGTAGGAAACGAGATGGGGAAATGGTACATTTAAAAGCCAACCAAGTTTCTTGCTACTTAAGAAATCTACCACCATTGAATCATCCAAAAGTATTACAATTAAAAAACAAAACAATTACAAGGGGAAAAAAAAAAAAAAAAAAAACTTCATATTTTCTTAACATCCTTGGTCTGCTTAGCAGTTTTGTCCTCCAAAAATATTTACACAAAGATTGATTACCAATAAGACCCTCAAAATTAAGCCACCAAGAAGCGAACAACAAACAAACAAACAAAACAATAATAAATAATAAATAATAAAATGTGTTTCTTCTAACTCAACGCACTAAACCCACCTCCCTTCATCATCTCCCTAAACTCCTTGTAATTGACCATCCCATCACCATCCACATCCACCTTCATGATCATCCTCTTGCAATCCTCTACGGTCCGTCCTTGCTTAAGACCGAGCGAAGCCAACACTGATCTCAGCTCATCGACGGTGATGAATCCATCTCCGTTCTGATCAAACACGTCGAAGGCCTCCTTCATGTCCCTCTCCTCGTTGCGCTCGTCCATAATGGATCGGTAGAGCTCTCCGAACTCGCTTATGTCGACGCAGCCGTCGCCGTCGGCGTCGATTTTGTCGATCATCTGGGAGAGCTCCTTATCCGGGATGAAGATGCCTAAATTCTCTAAGGAATCGCCTAGCTCCTTCTTCGTGATGTGTCCGTCGCCGTTCCGGTCGAACATTTGGAAGACCCGGTTCAGCTCGGTTTGGCTCATTCTTCTCTGGTGGGAACGAGAGGAAGGCGGTGATGAAGGCGGAGATGGTAGTTGGTGAGAGAACCAAGAAGATGGTAAGAAGGGAATTAGCTTTTTGGGCACCAAAAAACGGAAGAATGAGTTTAGGAGGTTGTAAATAAGGAAGATCCTTGGCAAAATAGTTGGCATTTGAAGACTGTAAACAGAGAGAGAGAAAGATGAGAGAGGAGAGAGAGAGAGAGGAGGGTCTTGTTTGTTGGGTGGATGGGCGTTTGTTGAGAAAAATTTGGAGACAAAACTGGCCATGTTTATAGGGACGGAGAAGAAAATGAAAAGTATGGCACTTTTTACGCGTATTAGGAGGGTTATTATATTATTGTTTATGTGTTTCTCATAGTGATCAATACGTACACTAATTTACAATTTCCCAAAAACGCGTTGTTATAATTAATGTTTGGTGCTTGTGTTTATTATTATTATCATGACTTGGTAGTGTGTGACTTAATCAATTGGGAATGGGGTTTTTTTTTTTTTTTTTTTTTTTGTAGTTGGGTTTTTATTTTGAAACTTTGGGTACTTGGATCCTCATTTTAAAATTTTAGACAAATGAGTTTCCAAATTAACTTCCATTTTTTTTACACTTCCATTATTTTTTTTTTTTGTACTTGGGGTTTTATTTTGAAACTTTGGGTACTTGGATCCTCATTTTAAAATTTTAGACAAATGAGTTTCTAAATTAACTTCCGTTTTTTGATACTTTTATTTTTTTTAGTTAAATGAGTGCATTTAGTTAATGAATTTGTGTCCTGATTCAAATCGTAATTTATAATTTATTATAATATTTTTTTTTATAAAAATACACATAAATAAAAAATAATTTTAAATTTATGAATTGAACATGCATGCTTTGTTGAGTGGTTCTTTTGGTTTTGCTTTGGATTTAAAATAATGTAACCGTTGATAACGGATCTGGAATACGACAGGACAGGAGGAGGAGATTGATGACTGGAAATGATTAGAGCCGGCAGATAACGACCGTTGGATTCGTTCAACGGCTACTTTTGCGTGATTTGTGGGTTTCTTACACGTGGCATGTTAAGGAGAAAGCAGAATGTGGATTTTGGCACCTCATTACTGGAGTCTTGGACGACCTTTTTCCTTTTTTTTTTTTTTTTTTTGAGTCTCGGAAGTGACAAATGTGTCCGTTAACCAAAAAAGAAAAAGGCGACAAATGTGTCACTTATCAAAAAGAAAAAGAAAGACCAAGAAGAGTCACCAATGTTTTCTCAGAAAATGACAAATAAATAAATAAATAACAGATGTGTAAAAAGTTTTAAGAGCACAAGGTTATCCCATTTTTGTCCGTCTGGTGTTGGCTTGAGATAGGTTTTGTTCATTAATATTCAACAATATTGAACACAACCTTAACACAAAATTAGTCTTCGAAAAAAAAGAGATAAATACTTTTTAGAGTGTATCTGTTTATATCTTTTTTAATTAAAATAATTATATCAATTAAAAGAGTGTTAATTAAAAATAAACGGTAAAAATTTAAACTTATGTTCTAAAAGTAAGTTTAATAATTTTCTTCTAGTGTTAGTGTTCTTTCCTTGTGCTTAAGCCATGTGTTGGACAATTGTTGAGCCTAAAAACAAGAGACGTTTAGTTCATGAATTATAATCATGAGATTAGAATTATTTTTAATTTATGTGTATTTTTTATGAGAGAAAATATTGTAGCAAACTATAAACCATGATTCGAATCAGAGTACGAATCTACTTACCAAACGTCACCCTGATCCCCTATCCCAATTCTACAAAATAATAATAATAATAATAATAAATAAATAAATAAATAAGAAAAAAAGAAAACCCGTCCCATTGATTATCCTCAATGTAACAACTTCATGGTATTCAATTATTTAGTGTGTGAATATAAAATGCAGATAGAGGTGGGGCCACCCCCATAAAGCAGCAAAGCAAATGAAAGAAAATATAAGAAATAAAGTAAAAATCTATATTTATAAATTTTTTTTTCACGGAGATAAATGTGACATAAAAAGTTTAATTAATTGCTAACGTGTTAAATTATCATAAGAAAAATAAAAACTGAATCAATACAAAATATTACTTTTTTCTGATTATTGTTTATTTAAAAAAAAAGAAGCAAAAAAACAAAACAAAAGAAGATCTTTAGCGGGAAATTTGACTCATGGTCTCCATTCATGGACAACCACTAAGCAATGGGTCCAAAGGGCATCGTTGAGGGGTCACACTACATCATACTGCTTATAGGTCACAGCTGTTTCCACTCAGTTTTACTTGAAAAAAAAGAAATCCTAATTAGAAGCAAAAGTATCTCCAGCTGTCTCTTACTGCTACTCTAGTCAGATCTAGATAGCATACTAACATCACTCTTTTTATCATTTTTATATTATTTAACACGTAAATTTTACTTTATTTAAATAAGAATATATGATTTTAGTAGAGTTTACGTGTCAAACAGTAAATGTAAAGAGTGACAGAAAGAATAATGCTAATAATTTTCTTTTACTTACTGATGTTTAGAAAACTCAAATAGATACCAAACTACAAAACTTTTTCTGGAAATAGTAGAAAATAGGCCAATATGAAAAGCTTAAGAAAGTATATAGGCCAATTTTTAGTTATAGAAATTAATATGTCATAACTTGTCAAGTTATGGTTCATAACCAGATAAGTTATAGACAAACTTGTCAAGTTATGGTTCATAGCCAGACAAGTTATGGATAAAAACCGTGAATAACTTGTCAAGTTATAATTTATAACTAGACAAGTTATGGATAAAAACAGTAATTTGGCCTATTTATTAACTTATGTAAACTATTAGCCTATTAATTTTAATTCATCTCAAGTCTTGACCTATTTTCCTCTTTCTCCCAAACTTTATTGAGTGCCACTATTCATCCAGATGGAGTTACAACTTTGCTACTCACATGAGGTGAGTTTCTATAGGTAAATAGGTGAGACTTATGCCCCGTTCATTTCACCGATTCGAGTTTAGAATTCGAGTTTTGTTACAGCAAATAGCTCTCAGAAGCAGTCACATCTAACTTTTTTGCGACAGTAAAAAAACTCTCACATAAAATCACATATTAACTCAAATTAAAAACTCGAATAAGCGAACTAAATGAGCCCTTAATATAATAGGACCAACCACTTTGTTAGGGTAGAATATCAACCTCACCCATTTTTGAACTTTATTTCAATAACATAAAAAGTGTCCACTATACACGTATACACACACAATTATATTCACTTCATGTGAAGGCCATTACTTCTCTTAGGAAAATTTGTCTTATAAAGTGAACTTAGCAAAATGACTGTCTTTTCATTTTTACACAGAACGACCACTTGATCGCAGTGTAAATAGTAGCCGTGTGCGATTGTTCTGAAGTTATTATTAGCCGAATAGTATGGATAATACAAAAGAGGAACAAGTTAAGGAAGAACAAAACCGAAATTCATACAATTATAATTTAACCTTTTTATCAAAACTCGGAAATGGAAATTGTAAGAATGTTTTGTAAATACAAATTTTTTTACAATAATTTTAAGAATAAAACTTCCCATAAAAATTACTTTTAAAAAGAGCTGACAAGTATAATTGAGCAACTATTGAGCTAACAACTGTTGGTAACGCCATTTTGTTATAGAAATCTTCTATCTTTGTAATGAATCAAGACTTTAGGTCAAAAGTAGAATGAAATTTATAGAATTATTTGACTGAGCTTGAGATTTATTTTATATGTACACAACAATGGTGTCAAAGACCCAAAATGATAGCGTTTATGCAACTTGTGAATTGGTAATTACTTACCTATTAAAAGTAGTATATACAGAAGTTGCTTAAATTATTGGTTGTATTTAATAAACATAATAGGTTGACCAAGCTTCTAATAAAGATGCTCCACTAATGAGGAACAAATTAAGACTATTGTATGACTATTTCATTACAACTGGCCATACAATTGGGAGACATATCTGTCTGCATATGTTCCTGAGCTGGCCCCTCTCTCTCTCTCTCTCTCTCTCTCTCCTTCTCTCTCTCTCTTTCTCTCTCTCCTTCTCTCTCTCTTTCTCTCTCTCTCTCCTCTCTCTTTCTCTCTCTCTCAATGAGATGCTGTGCCAGATCTAGGCCTTCAATCACGCCTATGCGAGCTCCAAGGCCAAAGGAGAGGAAAAAAAAAATTAGGTCAACCTTTTAGTGGATAATTTTATAATTAGTTAATTCATTAAGCAAACAAAAGAGGATTAGTTTCATAAATGCCCTTGAACTTTGTATCTTATTTTAACATGTTCCTAAACTTTTCATACGTTAAGAGTACAATGAACATTTTTTAAAGTTTAGGAGGCATGTTGAAATACGGTACAAAATTTAATGACATTTATGAAATTAATCCTTAAAAAAAGGTCTAACAACAAGGTAGTGAACAGTTTTCACAACTTCGCCGACTACGCAATGTAACATTGAGTATGGAGTATAAGTGAGACGTGATAGTGTTGAAATAAGGTGTAGAACCAATACCATCAATTAATTCTTACAACAAAATAAACAAATAAATTTAATCTTGATGAAACATGCCCCGAACTTTTTAATCAGGTGTAATTTATACCTTTTCGTCAAATTTTATTGTGTTTTTAACCATAATGCATCACGTGCAAAGCATGTGAGCTAATAAGGGAGGGTATTTTGGTAAAATAATAATAATTATATTTTAATAAATTTACGCTGACATCTCCTGTACTTTATTAAAATAATTTAGACACTCTCTTGACATAAACTAATCAAGTCAACTGTAACGATCCGCGTTTTCGAGTTACTGACTGTGACTTATAGTGAAAACCATTTTATTTTTCAAAACTCAAATACTTTAGTTGGTAAAAATTGGATTTTTTTTTTAAAACTTATTTTAAAATGACTATTCTTCAAATGTACAAGTCTCGGAACTTATTTAAATGAATTAGAGACGAAGTTCAAACTAAAATATCAGCAACGCGTAATATTGCAATTATAAACAGTTTCCAAATACTCAAAGTCAACATAATCTACACTACAAGAAAGTGGTAAGCACCATTGTCATTGCCAAAAACTTTTTAGCGACGACATGTCGTCGCCAAATAGTCGTCGCTGTAGATCCATCGCTAAAAATGATTTTGGCGACGGCTAACCTATCGTCGCTAATTCTTCTGTACAGTGACCGAATTTTTTTCACTATAAATTGCATGATCTGTCACTGAAAACTTGTTAATTTTTCGTTCCCTTCGATGTTCTTGTACATTTAGCGACGATGTAATTCAAATTGTCGTCACTAATTAAAATATTTGTCGGAAATACTTTTTTAATAGCGACGACATATTTAAAAATTTCGTCTTTTACTTTTATCATCACTAATAAATATTTTTTCTTAAATATATATATTTTAAAAATAATAAATATTTTTGAATTTTTTAAATTTCTCTATTTTACTAATTGGTTTTGATTTCAAATGATTAATAAAATCTAAATATAATAATGATTAAAAACAACAAATAATCACATATCACATGAGCGAATACTAAAAATAAGTCATAGGTGGTAATGTTAGAAGTTCAGATAACGTACTAAACATGGAAAGAAATGTATGATACAAAAGTAAAATAACTAGTGTCTAAAAACAAGAAATAACATAAATAACATCTAATCAGCCCCTAAGTCTGCTGCATCATTAATATCGTCGTCGTTGGCCGGTGGTGGTGGTGGTGGTTGAAATGCACGGGGAGGGAGAGGAACATGGATGCTTGCTTGGTTGAGGTGCGTGTACACCTACTGAAGCCACTGACTAAGCTCCTAATAATTGGGCTACGGCTGAGGCTGCGGCTGCTGAGGAATTTGGAGTATGTTCCTTTGAGACAGCGTTAGGCCAATTCCCTTCTTATATCCTCGTCGCTGTCCGAGAACCTTTGCCACTATCTCCATCTTGAGTCGAAGCTGCAGAGGTTGAACCCTCATATGTCTCCGTAGATGCCTGCGTGGCCAGATTGTATCGACGCTCCATCTCAAGCTAGACACACATAAAAAAAAAAAAAGATAATATGTATCAATAAAGTGTTGTAACAAAACTTATGTAAAAACATGAGACATGGTTCTTTGACTTACAGATTCGGCCTCATCCTCTTCACTAGCCCATCCGTGCCCCTCACAGTAGTGCGTCTGCTGAAAGTTTTCTATGATATCTCTCCCCTGTGACACAAAGATGAATTTTAAAATTATTGAAAATGAAATGTGAATATTTAATTAAATGAAGAAAACATTACATGCAAACTTACATGCTTGTGTCGATGCTGGGCGAATGATGCCGATCCCTTTGACTGTTTCATATTCGCCGAGTTGGTTGTCGACTTTTTCTTTAATATAAAAAGATACAAATAAGTAAGACAGAAAGAAAATAAATGGTAGAGAAATACCAAAAAGGCCTCAGAAACAAATCGCTTACAGCACTTTTCTCTGTCTTGATCACTGTGGACAGTTTGAGGACGAGAACAATGGGCAAGCTCACAATTCTGCGCACCACCAATCTCCTTAAAATGGTCATAGAGATTATTTTTCCATTTCTTGAAGCACTTTTTCGCCTCTCGCTTAATGAGCTCTAAAGAGCTCCAGGAGGTTACGGTGAATGTTGAACCATGACAGCAATTTGGAACTGATTTTTTGTCAGCCCTGCTTATCAACGGCAGACCAACATTCCTCACGTGAATCCCAACGGCTGTTTTGAAGAAATTTGTCTCGTTCGGTTCGCTAATTCGAGTTGAGATATGATGTTGTGTGAGAGCTTTTTACTGTAGTAAAAAAACTAGATGTGACTGTTTATGAGAGCTTTTTATTGTAGTAAAATGCAAATTCTAAACTCGAATCAGTGAAAAGAACGGGCCACGTCACGTGCAAAATTAGAGTTAATAAATTTACTCTTTTATTTGTCATGAGATTATTAATATTAATGTTTTACATTTTATTTTTTATTCAATTTTAATGTAAATATAAATTCTTTAATTTTTTTAATTTATTTGTTCCTCTTTTCTACCTCAATTCTTTTACTTTTTATTCAATTATTTTTTATTTTCTACGAGAAATTCTTTTATGTTTTATTCAATATTATATCAATTATTTGTTCTTCCATTTAATATCGATTATTTTATTTTTTATTCAATAATTATACCAATGATTTTTCCTAATTTTTTTTTCCAATTTCATTGTAAATATCAATTCTTTACATTTTTATTTGTTCTAATTTTCTTATTTTATTTCCATTTTTATTGTAAATATCAATTCTTTATATTTTTAATTGATCTAATTTCTTATTTTTTCCAATTTTAATGTAAATATAAATTCTTTCTTTTTTGGTCAATGTACATTTAAGTCTTCAATTATATCAATTATTTTTTCTTAATTTTTATCAACTCTTTGCTAAACCTCCTAAGATATTTTTAAAAAATATGTTTTCTATTTCTTTTTCTCATAACCTAAAACCTAAACAAAAATATACACCTAAAATCAATTCAATACCGAATTAGCTAATAAAATCACTACTAACATCAACTTATGTAAAAATCGAGACTAACATAACTTATACAATTACAACACAAATATTTCATAAAAAATCCTCATTAACATAACCAATTTAACAAAACAAATTTCATTTACAATTCAATATTATCCTAAATTACAACAACAACAACAACACCAACAACAACAACAAGTACAACAACAAAAAAAATCAACAACAACCACCACAACAATAACAAAAACATTACCAACAACAACCACTACAGCAATAACAAAAACATTACCAACAACCACAACAATAACAAAATTTCGGCCAAAAATGGGTTTGGGAAATTGGGTGTTTTCACTTTTTTGGGTTCAAAGTAGGAGTAAACTTAAAAAATTAGTAGTGGGGCTGATTTGATTGCGAAATGGGAAGAAATTTGGTTGTTTTGGGGTTATAGAGGCGGAGGAGGGTGGAGGAACTTAGGGGTGGCCAAGAAGAAGAAGAGAAAAAAAAAAAAAAAAAGGAAGAATGATTATGCGATCTGGTTTATATGTGGACTCTTTTAGCGACAACAAATGTCGTCACTAAAAGTGAATATGTCATCGTCAAAAGTGTGCCATGTCATTAAAAATTGGGTGTGTCAGAGAACCTTTATAGTAACGACACGTCGTCGCTAAAAGTCTCTAAAAATTTTTGATCTGCCTGCCTAAAACAAGCTTTAGCGACAACGTGTAGTCGCTAAAAGATAAAAATTTTCAAGAAAATTTCCGGGTCTACCAAATTTATTTTTATACTTATAGCGACAACATATGTTGTTGCTAAAGATATTGAAATTTTTAGAGACAATTTCTAAGTCCGCCAAATTTTTTTGGACCAAGTCGTTGCTATTTGGCGTGCAATGGTGGCAAAAATATATAGCAACGACATGATTGATCGTTCTGAAATTTAGTGACGACACATCATTGCTATAAATCTCACTTAGTCGTCGCTAAAAATAATTGACGATATAAAATGACTACCATATTTAGTGACTACATGTCATCACTATTCGTTTCTTTTAGCGACAACAATTAGCGTCACTAAAGGCGGTGATTGTTGTGGTGCAAACATGTGTTAATAAGGTTCTCATGCCTCAAATATTCTCAAAAATATATAACTCAAGTGCAAAATCTAATTGCATAAAATCTTAACTTCAGAATATAAACTCAAAAATAATTCCAAGGAAATTCATTGTATAGTGGTATCCACACCTAAACTTCCGCTGTACACATCTTCCGCCAAGTCCATCACTGGAATTATAGGTTATTTACCCATAACAAGAATGAATTAGTGAGCCAAAACTCAGCGAGTATAAATATCTTCACAAAAACTTTTACATGCAAGAACACATATAAAAATGCATGACCAATTATGGTTTATTATGGAATATCCAATTATAAATACTAGGCCCCATTCACGTACCACGTGCGAGCGACTATTAGGAGCCGGGGTAATGACCCAAACATTTATTCCAGCTATCTCAAGCTCATAATTAAGTGATCTTGTTAACCTCCTGTTGCCAAGAGTCGGAAGAATTTTAACCTCCCATCCCTCAAGGCCACCAAGAATTGGAGGAATTTTAACCTCCCATTCCCCAAGGTCAAAGGATGGTACAACACTTAACTTATCTCTGCATTACCTCCACTACTTATTATAGTGAACATTCAATTATGATCATGTCACATAAACTTTAATAATACAATTTAACTTTAGAAGCATCATACAATTGCTCATATCAATCAAATCATAGAGAATTCATGCAAAAGCAAGCAAGCAATTTCTCAAACAATTCATTTTAAAACTATTCATGCTGTAGGTGAGGTTTGTACTTATATAATTGCAAATTCAAGTTATACTGACAAATCAATGTTAATTCATTTTCAACCTCTATCTTAATTTGTTTAAGTCTTATGGGTCTAGACTTATTAAAATTTCTCGGGAGTAATTATTTTCATTGTCCTTTACTAGTTCCACTTTCTCACTGTCTAACTAATCAACCTTATTGGTCAATTAGTTAACTTCTCTTAAATTTGTATTAACTAATTTAGGTCAACCATTCTTTACTAATTATTGAATTGTTGCTTAACTTTAATTAGTTAACTAATTAATATATTGTCTAAATAAGCCTTATTTTCTAATTAATTATCTTATTTTTATTTATAATTAATTAATTATCCGGTTAACTTTTGACTTCATTAATTAACTAAAGCCTTGGATTTTCTTTAAGTTGATTTCCTGTCAATATACTACTAAGTTACCCATTAGGTTACTTCCAAAGTCTACGGGTTCACATAATCCTTCAACATGTCTGAGGATAGGATGAGCCTTATGGGCTTGGACTTTAACTAACTACCAGGTAGGTTCCTCTATGTTCATCTAGAGGTTACCTTCTTTCTTATTTGGACCCGTAGGCCCATTGGGTTTCCTAGCCTAATTGGATTAAGCTGTGGCTAACCTCTGGTCCTCTAGGGAATTCTATGTTTAATTTGGTTTCACATGTCCAGTTGACTGGTTTATCTTCGGGGGATATTTACCGTTTTACCCCTAGCAGGTATTGACCATCCTAAGATTATAAATCTAAGGTATTTGTTACTCTAACCATTCCAACCTTAAGGATCTTGAGCTAAAACTTGGAAGAGAGAGAAGAAAATTTTATTTTTTACCCATAAGCCTTTAGAGAGAACCGGCCATAGAAGAGAGAGAGAATAAAATTTTCTTTTTCCAAATTTGCTTTACCTCATTTTTTTTGGATGGGAATATCTCAACTCCGGGCCATAAAGCTGGCGGCTTAGACAGTAGACAGGGTGCTCTTTCTCCATGGAGCCTTCTAGGGCCAAGAGTGCTCCGATGGTTGACTCTGTTGCGACGATGTAGATGCGTAGGGGTTTACCGGGTTCCGGAGCCTGCATGGTCGTAAGGTTAATGACCATTTTTTTAGCCTTCTCAAAAAGCTTTTGATGATGCTCCATCCATCTAAATTTAGCACCTTTCTTAAGGAGAGTGGTGAAAGATGAAGAGAAGTTGTTCATTCCGAGAATAAATCTCTGGATGTAAGAGAGTTTGCTGAATTAGGAGTTGTCCGAGGAGATGCCGAAGGAATCTTTTCAACCTTTGAGGGATCGACACTAATCCCCCTTTAATGAACGATGAAACCCAATAATTTTCCAAAAGAGACCCCAAAAGCGCATTTTTTGGGATTCATTTTCAAATTGTATTGGCGACAACATCGAAAGACCTTGATGAGAGCATCCTAATGATCCCAATTATCCTCCTCAACTTCTTTACCCATCATGTCATGAAAGATGGCAGTCATAGCTATTTGATATGTAGCTCCGGCATTCTTGAGGCCAAATGGCATAACAGTGTAGTAGAAATTGCCAAAAAAAGTTCTGAAGGCCGTCTTCCCAGCGTCTCTAGGAGACATTTTCATTTGGTTGTAGCCGCTAAAACCGTCCATGAAGGAGAGCATTTCACTACCAACGGTAGAGTTGATGAGGACATCCATGTTTGGAAGAGGAAATTCATCCTTTGGTAAGTTTTGTTAAGGTCACGAAAGTCCACACATATCCAGACTTGACCATTCTTTTTCTTCATAAGTACGATGTTGGCGAGCCATGTGGGATGCTTGATGGGTTTGATAAAGCCAGCTTCAATAAGCTTTTCAACCTCATGCTTAATTTGAGCTTCCAAGTCAGGCTAGAAAGTTCGGGGAGTCTGCTTGACCAGAGTTGCTTCGTGCTGGACATTGAGGGAATGACAAACAAGACTTGTATCGAGTCCTAGCATGTCTTCATAACTCCATGCAAACACGTCAATGTTTTCATGGAGGAGGTAGATGAAAGTAGTTCGTTCCTTTGGAGGAGAGTTGAGCGCTGATAGAGACTTTCTTCTCTATGGAGGGATCATTGCTAATATTGACTTCTCAAGGGGTTATGTCATGGCTTTAGAGCTGTCTTGCATGTGCTTCAAAGCAGGTTGAGGCTCAGTTATATTCTAAGTTCTTCAAAGGAAGCAGCTCCATGAGCAATATAGGCGAATTGCTCCAAGTTGTCCCCGAGACCTTCCCATTTGGAATGGCAAGGTCCCTAACATCATCATAAGCGGTAGACAACTTTCCCATTAGGAAGAGAAATTTTTACACACGGGGGGGACTTCGATTTCTTTTGCTTCTTCCTCAGAGCCATGCACCAACTGTTAATGTCGACGTCTTTGATGTCCAGCCAAGAAGGTAGAGAAGTGTTAATTGGTTTGGAAACTATACTATCCTTAGGGGCCAAGAAATTATCATGGAATTTGGCATTAGCAAAATGTACCTCCATTTGATCAAACGGGGTCTGAGTGGTCGGGATGCAAACTACCTTTAAGCCAATTCTCCCTTTCACGCATTGATGGAAAGTAGAGCAAATAACTTTATGTTTGTTTAACTATGGTGTTCCGAGAAGTAGACGATAATTCACATCAATATTAAGAACACAAAAGCGAGTGAGGGAGTGGATTGGACCAACCTTTAAATCCAGCTGCACATATCCTGATAATGTCTTTGCACCATTGCCAAAGCTAGCGATAGAGGTTTCCTTTTTAGTAATTTGGCTCGGAGGAACTCCCGCAACAACAAGAATGGACAACGAGATGATATTGATGGAGGAACCTGTGTCTACTAGAGCCTTGTGGACATGCACATCATTGATCATGGCCTCCAAGTAGAGCGAGCATCGATGATCTGGGTATGGAGCCTCCATGTCTTCGTTAGTAAAAGAGATGACATTAGTGCTTTCGAGAAAAGCACGAGTAGCAAAAGCCTCGTTGGCGTATCATTGGGGTCCTTGCACCGTGAAAACCTTCAGCAACGCCTTCGTGGTGGCTAAACGAGCATGGGGACCTAAACTGAGCTAGTCAAACAATGGCTTAAACTTCGAGCTGCGATGAAGAGCACGAACAACTGATGGAGCATGAACAATCTCCTTGTCGAAGTTTCCAGGATGAAACATTACCACAATAGTTTCATGGCTTGAAACGCCAATATTTTTAAGATGCACAAGATATTCAGGAGTAATATTATTGACGCAGATGTCGACGAGGGCTCCCTCATTACTTTCATTGTAGCAATCGAGGGTGAGGTCACAGAATCTTCAGACAAAGTCCAAGAGATCCTCTCCTTTCTTCTGACGAGTGTTGCTAAGCTGAATGATGGTGACATTCTCCTCATTTTGGAAGTATTTTCTACAAAAGTGTGTGACTATGTCCTCCCAAGTTTTGACGGAGTTGGGAATTAAGGTAGTACACCACGTATAAGCTCTGTCTGTGGGAGACTTGGAGAACTTTTGGAGGCCCAGGTCGCGGTAATCAAGTAGTTGATGGAAAGATGACTCGGGTTAGATAAGTCATTTTTAGAGAAAAAATGTGACTCATAAGGTGGATAAGGCTATGATGGAGAAAATGAGACTGCTCTATAAACCTGCACATGCAACTATGTGGAAGAAATATTGAGAGGACCCCGAAAAAGGCGAAATTGAGTGACTCAAAGTAGCTGTTGGTGAGAATGAAGTCCTGATGCCTGTTGAGCCTCGAAATATGCTCTGTGGCATGGAGGTATTCGAATATGCTAGTAAAGGCTTAAGGACTTCCTAGTGCTCAAAGAGGGGAGTGGATGGAGATCTGGTAGAGCTTCTTGAGTAGCGTCGTGGCTTGGAGTGGACCAAGACCAGCTTAACCTCAAGAACAACTCAAGAAGAAGATGGAGAAAGTATGGAGAAATTCTAGAAAGATTTCGGTAGAGTGGAAGTATGCTATGCAAGCTTGATTTTGTTGTTGTCCTCCCCGAATGTGAAGAGAAATGAGGTATTTATGGACAAATCTAGAAGTTGTGGCACTTTCTTCGTGGAATCGTACTGCATGCTCTGAAGGAAGCCTGCACACACATTCCATTTAAAGCAAGATGCCAACCAACCTCATGAAGCTGCCAAATAAAAGAACCCAAAATGGGAAAAATGGAGGCGTTCGGCGGTTCAGGGTTGTACAAAAGGATCTAATAGAAACTAAAGCACACATTTTCATTTAAAGCAACCTGACGAAAAAGACACTTGAAAATGGAATGGAATGTTATGAAGAACTGCCCTGTGACAGAATCGACGGTGCTCTAACAGAGCACTGCACATGCCATTTTTTACGAAGCAAAATGATTGGACAAAGCAAAGATGTGATTGGAATAATAGCCTGAAGTAGAAGAAGATTGAGATAAGGCTCTTAGATATATGATGATTTAAACACTTTCCCATGTTTGAAACACACCTGATCGCATGAGATCACATTAAATGCTCTGAATATTTCTATTATCGGAGGTCTGAACGCGGCGTCAGACATGTCAGGTTGGACTCATGCTATTTCTGGCTAAGCAGCCATCATTCGGAGCACCTGACACAAATTGCTCCAAGGAACTTCAATAGGTGACCTAGAGGTATGCCCAGGGACCTTTCGGAGGCAGGCACAATGTAGCTCCAAAACGGAAGTCTGGTGCAAGAAAAGCCTTCGTTGAGCTAGAAGATGATGAATGAAGACCTTTTAACAGTAGGGAAGGTTTTAAAAGGTCAAGCTCGGGGCTGAAGGAGCCATTTGGGCTTCGAAGACATACGAAGGAGACTTTGACGAGGGGTTTAAGGCTTCCCACGGAAGGAAGGCTTTAGGAAAGCTTGAGAACTCCATCACCCATTTATTCTTAACTTGATTATTTTAAGAAACCCCCAAGCGAGATTCAAATTAATACGAAAGTTAAGAGATAAATGGGCCCACTTGATTACCCATGACCCACCAAATCACGGCCCATCAGGGTTCTTTGAGCGTGATTTGGGTTCACGAAACAAGCCCAAAAGTGTCGCGGGACATAGATTGTTGGCGTGGACCCTTGTACAATCCTGGCACTAAATCAGCCATCAACAAATATAAGTTAAAAATTTTATGAATTTTTTTAAGTAGAATAAAAAAAAATTATGATGTTTTTTTGAATATTTAAATTAGTTTTAAATTAAAACTTAATTTTAAAACATAGAACTATCAAAATACTCCAAAATAACAAACTAAATATGAATTTTTATTAAAAAAAACCTAACATAGAGGGCTTTTTTTTTATTAACATTTCATTGTTGAGAGAGAACATATATTACGTTTTAATAATTAGAGGACAAAGTGTTACAAATTGTATATTCAGGAAGAATTTTTATAATTAATCCTTATTTTTTTTTAAAAAGGACACGTGCTCCTTTAAAAAAATAAGAACATCTAAATACAATTATCATAAGTATTTTATCTTTATATTATTACTATCTAATAATACATAAAAGATGCAAAGCTCCTCTATATAGAGCTACCGCGTGACAACCCCTCAACTTAATTTTCTTTTATTTTTTTGCTTTTTTATCTTTAATTTTTTATTTTACATTTTAATTTTTTGTGTGTTTTTTCTTTTCTTTTTTATTATTTATTTTTTAATTTTTAATTTTTAATTTTTATTGAACTAAATTAATAATAAGTTTAAAAAAATAAAATTTTAAAAGGAAATTTAGATCTTCGCAACACATTAAATAAACGTGTGCACGTGCTTTAGTCTCATCTTAAAGTTAATAAAATAGAATAAAATAAAACAAAAAACTGTTACAAATAACAAATAAGAAATGCAAACCTAAAATGTATCTGAAAGGAAAAAAGAAAGAAAAAAGAAAAACCCTAGAGCTCATCAGTTACCCCCCCGGTTCCCATCCCCAGTCGTTGACCGTCCTCGATAACTGGAGGCCGTTCCCCGACTCTTTCTGCAAGCCACTTGTAAGCCAAGCTTCTCCATGGTTGGTTTTCTGTTTGAATTTTGTTTTTTTAGTTTATTGTTATATTTTTTAGTTTTTGTTTGAAGTTGGGATTTTGTCGATATGAGCATTTCTGAATTCTGTTATTTACAAAGGAGGTTTTCGTTATGGTTATGCCCGAGCTTGCGGTTGTTTAGTATAAGAATGAGAAGAGCTTCAATTGTGTTTGTCATTTTTGTTTGAAGATGAATTTGGGTTCATTAGGTTATTGAAGTTTTGGATTTGACATTTTTGTTTGAAGTTTAAATTTATGAAATAGGAATGAGTTTATGGAATTTGTTCTATTGTGGAATTTGTTGATAATTGATTTATGTTTTTGGGAATTTTTTTGATTGTTGAAAATTGCTACCGTGATTTTTGGTTCGTAGTGGTTAAAATTGCTATGTTGATTTGTTTACTAGTTTTAAAAGATTGATATTAGTGTGGTTAGTTTGATATTTGCTGCAAATTGGCTTGTTTGATTAGTTGGATATTGTTTGAAGTTCATATTTGTGAGATTTGTGAAATTAGTTTGATATTTTCTGGAAATTGGTATGATTATGGTGTTGTAAGATGTTTGATTTTTATTGTTATGTTTTACTTTTTATTAATTTCAGAATTGCAAGCAATATCGCCCCAACATTAGGCTCTGTAATTTTTATCTTCATTTTATGACTTATTTTGGCCTGTGTAATTTTTGTCTTCATGTTATGAGTCATGACTTATTTTGGATATTTTGGACTACAAAACTGTTACATTCATGTGGTGACTTACTTTGCACTATCTAATGCTTCTAGATATACTTCGGGTTATATATGTTTTTATGTAGTATCCTAGTTTTGTGGATGGAGAACATCTCTATCACTTTCAAATATCACAAGTGTAAAGTGTCCAACAATATTACCATTGAAAGGGGAAAAAAAAGTGCAAGAAAAAGCATTTTTCTTTCCATTAGGGTGAAAATTATGGTTACAAGTGCAAAAATCAATTAAACTTGTATTTTGGTGTTAAATAAGAGTAAATACGTCATTTTCACCAATATATATAGCTGGAAATATTTTCTGATGTAGGGAGGGGGAGGGGCATCTTTGGCGTTTTAAAAATCTTTAATAGTCGAAGTAGGTTTTTCCGTCGCGTTAGGTCTCTGTTTTTTTTTTTTTCTTTTTTTGAAAAGTCAAGGTTATCAGTTTAACAGTTGAAGAAATAGAACACTGCAGTTTTCCAATTGTTATGCGCTAAAAAAAACTACCAAATTTGTATCCTAATTAGTATACAGTTTTTCTTTTGGGTGTTTCATTTCTAAGCAGAAGATCTTTATGCATATTCCGTAGTATGGTTTTGTACATCTTCAGTCTACGAACTCCAAGTCTACATGGGACTTTTTTGGGGGGAATCCAAATTAGTATTTTACTTAAATTAACCCCTAGAGAAGTCAACCCCCGTGTAATGAACTTTATTTTGCTGCTGATTTTTACTTGAGAATGCCTTTGCTAGCTCATTTTTTCAAATAGTCATATTCCGAATTTTTAATTTAAAAAAAGAAAGAAGAAAAAAAGTGTTGAGCTTTTGATTTTGGCTTGTTTCTGTGTTGCATCTTGAGCGTTGGGAATGTGTCCTGATAAAATATGTCTGGTTTTCTTTTCAGGAAGGAATTAATGATTCAATCAGTAATCTCCGGAGGGCATTTCATTCTAAATGCTACGAGAATGGTGCAAATCGTAGGAAGGCCCAAAGAAAAAGCTCGGGTGAGAAGTTTTTGAGTTTGCTAAATGATGATTTGGTGGAAAGTATGCCCCCAACTAATTGTAGAGGTGTAGATGATAATAAATGTCCTGCAGAAAATACTTTTGCTTCCTCTATTGAAACATCTTCAAAAGTTGGCTCTTCTCCTTTTGAGTTTTATGTCTGGTCAGAAGAGGGAATTGATCTATATGTTGATTTGAACTCTAGCCCATCAGAGTGGACTCAGAAATTCAAAAATGAAGTTCACAAATTTGAGAATGTGCAAAATAACAAATCTCGGAGTCTGCATGAGGACCTTGGGTATCTGAAGGAGGGGGACAAAGAAATGAGAAGTTCTTTTTGGAATATACATGCTAGAGAAATCAGGGATGAACCTGTTGATACCCGATCTTCGCCGAGTTTAAAAATGACAAAAGATGATCACTCTGTACTTGATCAACCAAAAAAAGGTGAAACATATTCAATTTCCCTTGCAATACAGCCATGCGGCGCTTCTCCAGATGTTTCTGATGAATCAAAGGTAGATCAACATAATAAGTCATCTGATCTTGATTCAAGTGCACAAGACCATATAATATCTGTTGCTGAGTCCTGTGCTAAAGATGGATGTACTATGAATTGTGGTGCACAAGACCATATAATTTCTGTTGCTGAGTCCTGTTCTAAAGATGGATGTACTACGGTTCTTGGTTCAGACATTATTGATGCTCATGACATCAAGTCTCTCCATGATACTGCTGTTAACTCTATATACAGTGATCCATTGAGTCCTGTTATATCGGAGCATCCAAATTCTGATCTTATTCAGTGTCAAAATACCATCTTGGAGAATGATTCTAGTCTTATTAATCTTTCTGTAGCATGTCGTGGATGCTCAGTCAGTAGTTCCATGGAGTTTCAGTCATCAGAAGTTGCAAGCTGCAACAAAGATGCATCATGTTCTCGTTGTGAAAGTGGATTTATTGGTGGGTTTGCTACAAAAGACAATATAGAAACTGAAAAAGGCAGATTGGCCAACACGAGTGAGTTGAATCCTGATGCTAATGGGTGTCATTTGCCTGTTCCTGGTGAAGAACAGGTATGGCCACGTTTCCTCTATCTTCTTGCAGATTCAAAACTATGTTTTTGATACTTTCTACATTCCTTTTTCCTTGCGTTTTTATTTGAAGCTTCTAATTTTGTTTATGCTTTATGGTAGGTAGGGCTATGGGAACTATACAAGATAAAATTTCTATGTTTTATATTTAATTAATTGTTTTATTGACTTTGCAAGGAAACATGCACATGTTAGGTTGCTAGTTGACTGTATATGAAAGCAATCTTGTATTAGTTCAGCATTAGAAGGCTCAAGGCATGTTGAACTGTTCTCGACTGTTGTTTTGTTCTTTGGGTTGTTTACTCAATTAAGAAATTCTTCTCTCTCTCTCTCTCTCTCTCTCTCACACACACACACACACAAATTATGCATTATTTCTTATCTTGAGTTTTTTAATTTTTGCAATCCCAAAATTTCATGAAAAGTTTTTGGAAAATTGCTTCAACAGATCAATTTT
This sequence comes from Morus notabilis, assembly GCF_000414095.1. Taxonomy (NCBI): domain Eukaryota; kingdom Viridiplantae; phylum Streptophyta; class Magnoliopsida; order Rosales; family Moraceae; genus Morus; species Morus notabilis. Next base: position 985,724 of record NW_010361298.1, on the reverse strand, counting down.
GTAGTTACTAATATAAACTTAACTGAATATTTTTCATATTAATTTGTGAACCTTTTGCATTATTCATTCCAGTGACTTGTAGTAACGTCCTACTGTTTACAGGAGAAAAGCAACATTTTGAACGAGAGAGAACATTCAGAGTAATGCCTTTTTAATCAAAGCTCTTTGTTTTATCAAGCCGTTGTTTTATCTAATTTATGGGGTTATAATCTTATCCATAATATGCTCGTCCAGATTCTCACTATTCACCAAGTCATTTAAGAAGACATGCTTCAGCTCTGATAACACGGAAACTAGGGAAGGACTTAAGAGAAAAAGATATGTAGAAGATAAGAATCAAATGGGCAATGCTATAGCTAACACAAAGGTTTTAAGAAGTATGAAGCGTCTAAAAGACCTTCCGAGACGATCCATGCGGCTGATGTCCAAGGTTTCTAACATTTTCCTTTGCCCATAAGATTCATGATGGTGTCATCCCACTTTCGGTTTTGTTTTTTTTTTTTTTTGTTTTCTTTTGTTTTTCTTTTTTTTTGTTTTCTTTTGTTTTTCTTTTTTTACAACCTGAGCATCACATTCAAATCAATCATCAATGTTATTTCCCATGAATCTAGTCACTTTCTTGAAAAAAAAAAAGGATTCCAATAAGTCTGATCTGTTTATCTTAAGCTTCAATGTGTAGGAATTTATAAACGTTGCACTTTTTTCTTCTTTTTGTTGTTTTTTAACTTCAAGAATAATTGTTCCTGGAGAATAAAAAGAGGTTTTGGCCGTCTCTTTTGATGAATTGATCGAATGAAACAAGCCTTTGTCATGGGTAACGTGTTCTCTTATGTATCTAAGTTATGCCAGTTATTTAGGTAATGGAATAAGGTCATGTTTAATGTCATGCTGCCTGAAGGACCCATTATTTTGTTTTGTTTGGCACTATTGGTACCTTTGCCCCCTTTTTTTTTCCCCCTTTTATGCTAATTTGTCCTTCGAGTTCATATTTTTGGCACCTTTAGTAAGCACAAAATTGACAAATTTTTTTTGAAATTTAAGAGAGATAGTCACAGCTAGATATTTTACAAAAACAATCATATAATGTGCTGAATTCGAATTTTCAAGGGCTATTGCACCTTATGTGAATATTTTCTTTAAAATTTAAAGTTATCATTCAATGGACATGTGGTTACCTTGATTAACTTTTTAAAATTGTTTGTCAATTTTATGGTTAGGAATCAAAATTGCTACAAGTATATAATTGAGGGAATAATGGGCCCAAAAGAAAAAACATCTAGGGACCTGGCCGTTACAATGATAGTTTTGGGAGTAACAATGTCAAAGGCTCTTTATTTTCCGCGTGGTGTTCTTTGTGAGTCGATTGGTAAATTCTTCTCGACGTTGCTTTATTTGCTTAATCAATTAATTTTTCACTAAATTTTCTAACTTTATCGGTGTCGTTTTTTTTTTCATCTCTCCCATTTTCTTTTCTCATTCATTCATTTTTGTCAACTATGCTTTATGCGACTACCTCTTATCGTCTTTTGCTTTTTAATCCGATGGTAACTGTGACATGGCAGCAGGATTACCTAGCTACAATTAGTATCAGATTTTTCATGTTGCACTAAACACAATCGTCATGCACATAACTGTGAGGCACTGGGGTGTTGCTGTTTTCTCATTGATATGTAGATTGGTTGCGGACATCGCTTATCTTTCACCTTACAATAGTTTATTGCTTTGAATCTGCTTTTAATTACGTTCACTTCTTATCTCCAGTGATCTTACGACGTGCATATGGCCAACAATAGCGGCATCTATTCTAGTTGAAGTATATTTCTATTGTATGAAAGTATTGTATGAAAGCAAGAACCCTATCTGCAGTAAGTGAAACTTAATTTTTGTTTTGTTTTAAATTTCCTTCTGGCAAACTTATTTTATTTTTTTTGCAAGTTATATATTTCAATAATAGGATATTCCACCTTTAAGTAATAATTAGTAGGAACTAAAGGCTATAGACTATTAGACGCATTCCACTACACACACACACACATACATGCTTCTTCAAGAACATTTACAAATTGCATCAAACATTTCTTGATATACCAAGTAATTCATAGTTAACTATATCGTTGTTCTGCAGGATGCTGCAATTCTTGGGAAAACATTCATCCTGAGAACTGATTCTGATTTCCAAGTATGGATTAGTCAAGTCTCACGAGGAAAGGACAAAAATGAAACTTAGAGCATAGTCATTTTGGGCGTCCAATATGTAGACAAATTTCGTTTCCACTGTACAACCGCAGTTACAAAGCCTGTCGTGACAAAAAGCGCAAAAGAGAAATAAAATGAGTAATTCTTATTTTGATTTTGTTTTTAAGTAATGTACATTGATTTTTGAGATCGAATTAGACAAATTTTAGTTGTAGAGAGTGTCAATAAGATATGAGATTGCTGTTTGATACAGTGATTAGAAGAATTACATTACTTGGATTATGTTACATTTTTATAATCTTAAATCTTATTTCGACGTTGACGACCAATTATTCTGACATTAGTATCTCTCGCCATACCTTTGTGCATCTCCCTCACCGTTTTCTTTTTGTCTGCTCTCGCTTCTTCTAAATTCCAATCTATATCACGTTTTCAGCTGAGTGTAACATGTTGATGATTTGCATTTTGCAAGACGTCGTCCTACAGAGCATCGGCTTTGCCTGTTTGTGATATGATCAAAAGACAAGCTGAAGTTCGGTGGGAGAGTAGTAATGGTAAGTACATGTCATTTGCTCTTTGACGACAGCTAACTTGTTGTTAAGACGATTGATGCTCCGCCTATTTGAATGCTCTATTGTGCGGGCAACGGGCGTGTTGCCTAAATCGGACGAGAGAACACATGTGAGTATTTTGTTATGTAACATTGATAGTGACACGGGATTATGGTGGATTATGGTAATTGCGGTATGAGAATGAAAACAGTGACTTTGGTACGCCGTTTTTGTTAATACTCGACGTGATTTGATGAAGATAGGGGAGCGAAATTCGAACACGAGAATCGATAATACGGGCACGTGAACTTCACGCACATTTTATTATATAACATGGATAATCATACCAGATTATGGTAATTGAGACAAGGCGTGAGAATGAAAGTAGTGGCATTACTCAATCTAACAGTTATAATTGTTTCTTGGTAACATAACGAGTGAGCCTGCCCCATATATTTACGTGTGTGTGTGTCTCGTGAATAACCTTAATTTTGATTTTTTGTTTTTTTATCACGTAGTAGTAACTATCACAAATAATTATGGACTCGTTTAGTTCGCTGATTTGAGTTGAGATGTGATTTTATGTGAGAGTTTTTTACTGTAGTAAAAAAGTTAGATGTGACTGTTTCTGAGAGTTTTTTACTGCAGCAAAGCTTGAATTTTAAACTTAAATCGGTAAAATGAACGGGTCTGATCATTATCAAAACCAATTGTGAAATACACTAGCATAAATCTTAGTAATTATTGTAATTATTAAAATAATTTGACATGACAGATAACAAAATAATAGTAATCAAAGCTAGTGTGATTTTTGAAAATTTTTTTTATGCCATAAAAAGATATGTAAAATAATTAACCATGTTGCTAATAGGATACGATTTAACGGTCACCGGAATATTGGAATTGAAAAACAAATAGATCGAGATGACCTACCCATATTTCTTCGTCATCTTTTCTTGCATGCACAACCATTGAAAGCTTTCTGTCAAAATCCTTGAAGATTTTTTTTTTGGGTATAAAGGGGAAATTTCATTATGGGAAGGATTGAATTACAAACTCAATATAAAGTCTCACAATTAAAAATATCACCAAAAACACAAAACACAATGAAGATATCACCCAAAAAAAAAAAAAACACACACACACACACACTCACACACACAATGAAAGTACCATTTCATTAAAAATTCACTGAAATTCTCCTAAATATAGTTCGTCCAATAAAGCTTTGTGTTGCTTTTGATGTGGAAGAGACTATTTTCTAACTTTTTTTTTTTTTTTGGTAGTGGCACTAGCAGATATATCGTATTTTTGGTGAATTATATGTCAGGCTTAAAAAAAAAACCTTAAGTTGTATAATTTTATTTTTAACCGTTAAATCTAAAAAAAACTCAATTTTGTACACTTTTTTACCCTAATGTGATTTTAATCTTATCTAACATTTATAAATACACATTATCGATAGGTATTTCCTATTATTGAACCCTTCTCCCCTTGCCCCCGCCCCCTCCCCGACCCCCCCTGTTAGTCCAGAAATCTACGGTAACTTTTAGAACTCCAGCATTCAAAGTTCACAAATATATTGTTTAAATGCACAAACTATCATATACATTTTGTTTTTAAAATTCTAACATTTAAAATTTGCTAGTTCACATAAAATGTGCTGCATGAATTCTTCTCCAAGAACCAGAACATTTCCCCTAGCTTAGTAGGAAGCGATCAGAATTGAGCGTCGTAATTCTATACTACTAAGAGCAATAAAATTATAGAAATAAATTAAACAAATAAAAACACATAAAATTTATAGTGGTTCATTTTCAATGAGAGAGACGTCCACTTTTAACAGCTGAGGTAATTTACTATTGTTAAATTTGTTTTTACACCGGGTGCTATAGAGAGTGTTGTAACACAAACTGAAACATTGACGATTAATTAGATTTTTCAGAATCAACAACGTTTGATTAATCAAGCAGGGATAATAAAGCAGAAAGTAAAGTACACTAGAGAAAATAGGAAAAGTCGAAGTTTTATAGCATAATCAGTAACACCATTATGTTTGAAAGTGTCACAGATTTCAAGGAAATTGGCTATGTGAGCATTTGGATCATTAGTAGGCAGACCACTAAATTGGACAGAGATTTGGATCATTTGAATGGTTGAAGGCTTGATTTCAAAGTTGTTAGCTACTATTGTCTCGTTCACTTCGCGGATTTGAGTTTTCAATTTGAGCTGAGATGTGACATTTTTTGAGAGCTTTTTACTGTAGCAGAAAAAGTTAGATGTGATATTTTCTGAAAACTTTTTACTGTAAGAACCTAAAACTAAAAACTCGAATCGGTAAAATAAACGAGGCCTATGGGTGGCCTAACAATGCTAGAACTAAAGCCGTCTATAGATGGTATAGCATAGTATCTTAAGGACCTATGTTGGTTTGGGTTTGGGTTTGTGTTTGCAACTTCTACAATTTCAGCTATGTTTAGTTTTTGAGTCCTAGAAACTCTTTCCCTAAGTAATCTTAAAAATGTTCTTTCAATTTCAAGATCAAAGGGTAAAAGTTTTGATTCTCTATTTCTAGTTATTTGCATACACAGCCTAATTTATAGAAATTAAAGAAGAATAAAATAAAGCGAAACTCAAATTAAAATTACTTTATATTAATATTAACAAATATGTATCCCCTACAATGGTGTCAAAAACTTGTTGTGGTGTCAACCACAAGTGCACGATATTGCCAACAAGTAATAAAGAGTGCGTTTAAAAGTATCGTTCATCCGAGGATAACTTATTCATTAAGTACTAAAATTGGAGAATTTTAATTTTATTTGAGTAATCGAAATGATAATTTTGATTAATTTTACAAAATTAAAATTCACAAACAACAAAAAAAATTTAAAAATAATAAAGTAAAAAGAAAATTTATTTCTAAAATGACAAGACAATGATAAAACAATGATTATGAAAATGCTGGGAATCATGATTTCATCAATATTAATCGAATTTAATTTATTTAAATATAACTGTGATTTTGAGATCATATATGTTGATGGTCAAATCCTCTTATGTTTTACGTACTCTTTCTCAAGTTATACATAAAATATACATTTTCGTAAAAAAAAAATAACTCACTATATTTACATGCGAATTAAATTACAAAAAATGTTCATTAAGATTAAAGGATTCAAAAATGGCCACATAAAAACATATATATATATATATCTCTATACTATCCCATAATTTACAATATTTATATCAGAGCTATGTCACAAAAATCTCCTCTCGGTTTCATTTTGATGCTCAGTTCATTTAAGAAGTTGATCAGAAATTTTGAAACCATTATGTCCAAAAATAAATATATAAACACAAGTATAAAAATCACAATAACATTTGCACAAATTAAGTCCTCATAATATGATTACGTCATTATCTCAGTAAAAATTAAATTTAAAACATAATTATAATTAAACTAACAAAGTATAAAAAAGATTCAAATAATATTTTCATAACAACAAAAATAAAAGCAAAGTTTCAATACAAACATTAGTGGCAGATACAGTTTCTGATCTACTTCGGATATCTCCTAACAAGACTCGAAACTCCTCCTCTAGAATTTAAACTTAAAAACCAAAAATTACAAACTTTGAAATTTAAACTAAGAAATACTAAAACAAAGATTTTTCTTTTTTTTATTTCTAAATAACTCTACGGCTCGAGTGATGTTTTGAAGAGTTGGGGAAGCAGCCTATTTATAGGCCTTGGAATGCAGATGAGTCCAATGCATGGATGCTGTAGAGTTAAGGAGCAAACGCACTTCTTTTTCTTCCTCCGAAATCACCCTGAGAATCCAATATTTTGGACTTAATTTAGTGCGGCAAGGACTAAGTAAAACCGAATTTCTATTGGTCATCAGAAATCAACAAACATTTCAAATTGATAGGACCATTTATTTAATAACATGACACGTGGCGCAATTGTATTGGTAGGAGAAAGCAAGCTTACATAAACTAGCCGTCCAAGGCCCGTTGATGTTTTTTTGTCGGCTCAGTCTCTTCCCTCAAAGAGTATAATGCACTCTCCAATCCTGATCGTCTAAGTGCATTGATCCAACGGATGTGAAATTTTATATCACAAATAACACTGAATCTGAATCTGACGTTGCTTGGTTCATGAGTTCAAAGCAGAGTTTAAATCAAAATTTTAACTTTTATGAAAAAAATAACGTAGCAAAAAGATTTAAATTGTGATAAAATGTTAATTTACAAGAAGTTTCAGTCTCTGTAATGTTGATTCGAGTTGGAGAAAAATGAATCTTTATTTTTTTTTTTAAAGAAAAAGAGGATCATTAATTTAACCCTGCCCCTTATACTTTTCGTTATTAGTTATTTTAAAAATCTCGGGACCTAGTTTTGCAGAAAGATTAGCTCATGATGTTTGATCCTACGTTTTACGCAAGATGCAACCGTATAACATGAATCATGATTTACCTCTTATGCTCAAAGCTCAACAAAAAGATAGTAAAACCATGAAATTGAATGCCCCATTTTCGAATTTAAAAGTATGCAAGCTTGGTCTTAACAAGGCATAACACTTTCCCCCCAAAAAAGGATGAAGATTCCTGAGAAACAAACATATAGCAAGAACATAAAATCCAAATATCCATACCCTCCCTAAAAGGAAGAATAAGTTTTTGGGGGATCATTTCGTTGGAGAACGTTTCGTTCCTCAAATTTTTTTTTTTTTTACTTTTTATTTTTCCTCCATTATCTTTTTTTATTGCATTTTTTCCTCCCTTATCTTTTTTTATTACATTCTTTTTTATTTTTTTATATAGTCACGCACTAATTTAATATTACATTGAAAATGCTCTTAATCATCATCTTTATTTTCTATCAGCTCTAATTTGTTATTTTGCTTTATTTCTAAAGAGAAATATTAGTATAATTTGCAACAATATACTATCAAGACTTCCATTCCTTTCCGTCCAAATGTGAGAAGATCTAAAAATTGGTGGGACCCTCATCTACTTTTCCTCTTACCATTTCTTTTTCTTCTTTCAATCTTCTTACTAAACGACTTCTAAAATAAAATAAAAAATAAAAAATTAGATTGTAACTTATTCAAAAATTTGAGGACCCCAGCACTATAAATTACTCAATTCTTTAAGGGTTAAATATTAAAATTTACTCTTAAAAATATATAAATTAAAATTTCTATCACTTACTTTTAATTAATAATTTTTTTAATTAAATAATTATATTAATAAAAAAAATATTAATTAAAAATAAAATATAAAAATTCAAATATAAAATTTAAGATAAAATTGTAATTTTCTCAATTCTCTCCCCTGCTTCCGGTTCCTCTCACGAGTATAGCATGTGTTTGTGAGTGGGCCCAAATTCCCAGGCACATTATACAGCTCTCTCAGTCGGCCAATTTCTTCTGAAAATTGCTCTTCTTTCTTCGGTCGAGACGGAGAATTCGACCGCTCACTGAAATTTCTTCCATTATGTCTCGAGGTAATTATCTCACTCTCATTTTCTCTCTCTCTCTCTCTCTCTCCGAATGCTATTTTTCTTGATTTTTCGGAATTTCATTTCTACCGAATTCTGCAGAGAAATTTCCTTTCCGTGCGAAGTGGAAATGATCAGAAACATACCTTATTAAAATTTTTCATCACCATTGAATTTTTATTAAAATACTATATAAATAAAAATTTAAATTTTAACCCACTTAAATATAAATTTAAAAAAATTCTCAATTTAAATCATAACTCAAATGTACATATTTAAACACAAACTTTAAATTATAATTTTAACTCAAATTATAACTCAAACTCAACTTAAAATCATCACTTAAATCACCTTAATTCAAAAATATAAAAGAACAACCCCGTAATAATTCTCTCAATTCTCTCCCCCGCTTCCGGTTCCTCTCACAAGTATAGCATGTATTTGTGAGTGAGCCCAAATTCCCAAGCACATTATACAGCTCTCTCAGTCGGGCAATTTCTTCTGAAAATTGCTCTTCTTTCTTCGGTCGAGACGGAGAATTCGACCGCTCACTAAAATTTCTTCCATTATGTCTCTAGGTAATTATCTCACTCTCATTCTCTCTCTCTCTCTCTCTCCGAATGCTATTTTTCTTGATTTTTCGGAATTTTATTTCTACCAAATTCTGCAGAGAAATTTCCTTCCCGTGCGAAGTGGAAATTATCAGAAACCCATTTTTACTGATAATGGTGCTTTTTCTTATTGCATTTTTTTTCGAGAATTTTTGTTTGCTTTGAGTTGCTCTGAATGCGAGGTTTTTCAAATAGGATTGAAATTTTTGCATTGTTGTTGGAGAATTTTTGGTATTTTATGTTGCATGAATTCGAAATTGTTAGAGAGGACGAAGGGTTTATGGAATTAGAATTTTTGCTATAATATATATATATATATTTTTTTCATATGGGTCTTCTTGAATCTTTGTAGCTTAGCTGTTTTCTATGCTTTGATGTGTTCAATGCAGAAAATGAATGAGTAAATGGGGCAATAACAAGAACCTCCCATTTGTGTTATTGAAATATTTTTTAAGGAGTTTTTAACCTGGTTTCTGATGGAGGTTTCTAATACGATTTATAGAACGTAGGCAATAGTTATAACACGATTTATAAGCATAGAGGGGACATATAATAAATTTAACAATTTCAGACTTTTAGAGGGGACAAACTACAAATTTTGAGAGAGGACAAACATATATAATTTCAGACTTTTAGAGGGGACAAACTACAAATTTTGACAAAATAAGTATACAACATTAAAAGAGGAGAGGAAAAAAAGAAACATTAGGTGGGGAAGTATATGGTAAAACACAATAATATTTTCTTGAAAGTATGTGGTCCTAATGTTTTGCAATTTTCTTGTGACCTTTCACTTTGTGATCAGAGTTCTACTTGGGACAAAAACGACCTGCATTTTCTATTGATGGAAGATATCAGGATGGAATCACCTTCCCTTCGAGTATGCATAATGAGCTGTCCTATTCCACAGGGCATAAACGGCCCAGATTTTCTGCTGATGGAAAACAACATGATGGAATGGCCTTCCCTTCACGCATGTCCGATGAAACTGTGCTGAATAAACCAGTTACTACTTCAAAAGTTGTTGATTTTTCCGATCCACTTGCTACTCGAGGTTTTCTTGAGGGGTTAGATGCTGGTAAGTTTGGAAGTGTCACAAAAGATATAGAGGCCATTCTTGCTCTGAAGATGCTAACTTTATACCCGTATTTTGAAAAGTACCCAGCACTTATAAGTCGGTTCTTTGATGCCGAAAAGAGCGACTCTGGAGATGATGCTAAGTTGAAAAATGGGCAAATGGCTTATTCGACGCACAATAATGTCATCGACTTAGATGATGACTGTGTTGCAAATGACACTCCAGCAAGGTCATTGCCTATCATAACGATTGATTCTGATGAAGAAGATGGAGAAGACGACGGACCTTCTTATAATTTTCAGAATGTTTTCTTGAACCAACCATCTGGAGGATCTTTCATAAAGGACGTAGAGGTAATTTGACCCTGCATGCATTATAGAAGATTTTGGTATACAGTAGACGTTGCTAAATGACAATATTTTTATGCTAGTGGTTTTCTCTTTCATATTACAACTCTATGAACTTACTTACATTCTATATGCATACATCACATCTTCACTTGCCACAGTCCACCACAAATCAACAATTCTTTCATCATTGACTTTTGTCCTGAAAGAAGTATTCATGGGCATTTGTTAGAACTCATATGTGCTTTTGCTTTCAAAAAAGTTACAGTTTGCATTATTAACTGTTCCAATGTTATTTTATCCATCTATAGAGTTAATTAGAGGATTATTTGTGCAGGTTAGGGACCCTGCAGATAGAAGAGCTCGTGTAGAACCCATAAAGCTTCATGGGGAAACTAATGCGGACATCAACAGGGATAGAGGTGTTTATGTCGGTGTCGAAGATGAAAGTGATTCTGAGAATAGTGCTGAGGATGATGGGCTTCTAGACATGTGGAATGAGATGTCAATGGCACTAGAATTTTCCAAGGTATTATTACAAAGACCAATTGCAACAAGAGAGACTTTCCTTTTCCTTTTAGTGTGCATTTTTTTTTTTTTTTTTTTTTATATATATATTTAGCATAAGGTCTTTCTCAAATGAGCATATTTTGTTTCTGTCTTTTATTTGTAGATTTTATCAAGAGTTTTTTCTTCTTATTTGTTTGGTCTATGATTTTTCAAATGTTTGGGGAAGGGCACAAAGCTTTGAATTGTATGAGGATTGTCCTTGAACTACTGACAATAGGTTTTGCAAACATAATTAAAGATCACTTAGTAGTCTAATTTCGTGTAAGGCCTGTGCATTTTCTCCAAAAAAAAATATAATATTGTTTTATATAAGAACTTTTAATGGAAATAGGACGAAAACTGAATACATGCATTGTAGGTTTAGTAACTCAAGTAATCAGAGTGATGAAATTTCTTTAGATGGTGTGGAGATTGGGGCTTCTAGGAAGTTTAGGTACCTTGGGTCTATAGTGCAGTACGAAGGAGATATAGAAGAGGATATTCAACAAAGGATTAAGGCATGGTGGGTTAAGTGGAAGAATGCTACGAGAGTTTTATGTGATGGCAAGATGCCTATTAAGTTGAAAGGAAAGTTCTATAGGACTGTAATCTGTCCAGCTATGTTATATGGTAGTGAATGTTGGGTCATTAAGAGACAACATATATCTAAGATGAGTGTGGTAGAACTGCGTATGTTAAGAAGGATGAGTGGCCATACGAGAATGGATTGCATAAGGAATGAAGTTATGGGTAGTAAACTAGGTGTAGCACCAATAAAAGATAAGGTGCGCGAAGGCTGCTTGAGGTGGTTCGGGCATGTCCAACGTAGACCGCTAGAAGCCCCAGTTCGTGCTTGGGAGGAGATTCTTATACCTAATACTAGGAGAGGGAGGGGTAGACTAAGAATTACGTGGACCGAAGTCGTTAGGAAATACATTCTAGATCTAGGCCTTTAAGAAAGTTTAATTTCGAACAGAGCCGTGTGGAAAAGTGAAATCCATATAGCCGACCCCAATTAAGTTGGGATTAAGGCTTTATTGTTGTTGTATTGTTTATATAAGAACTTTTAATGGAAATACATTCAACTAGTGAAAGTCCTACGATGAATGGTTTACTCTATCACTCACTTAATAGATCTGACCATTTAAACCCTATATATGTCAATACCTATAATTTTAAAAGACGTCAATTTTCGAACACATGCCCAACTTTATATTACCAAATTAGAAAATTGAAAAGCAACTTTTAATGTTCAAGAATCCCCAATGGTGGCAAATTGAGAAGCATAGGGAATCAAAGGTAAAATTGATAGATAATGCTAGCGTTCTGATGGGTTAAAATTTCTCTTTCAAGGTTATGTTTCACTCTAAACCTGAAGGCTGACTTTCAACGCGGGATATATTAGAATCTACTTTCAAGTTTGTTACTTAGAGTTCAGATTTCTATTATCTCCAAAATGTTTTACCACTTTAATAATTGTCACATATAGCATACGTACTAAAGCGTACTTCCGTTCCGTCATGCTGCTTCCAGGATGTTGTTGTAGATCCCTCAGCAGATGAACAAGTGAAAGAAGATGAAGAAAGCTGTGACCATTCTTTTATCTTAAAAGATGATATTGGTTATGTTTGTCGCATTTGCGGGGTTATTGACAAAGGAATTGAGAATATATTTGAGTTCCAGTATAACAAGGTCAGGTTTCATTTTGTGCATTCATTTTTTTTTTTTTGTGCATTCAAATATTTTACATTTCACTAAATTTACCCCTTTTTTTTTTTTTTAAATTTTTTTAAGAAGCATCTATTTGGTTTAGATGCTTAAAATTGGATTTGTAGATCCAGTGACCTGTGGCCAACGGGAATGTAGGATCTTAAATTAAAGTCTTAATCAGTGGGTTTTGAAACAACCATGTAATTAATTAGATATTTTCTAATTATGTAAATGGGCCTTAGAGGTTTATAAACTTCTATTTATTTAGTGATTTTGGAAATCTAGAAGTCCTTATTTATTTGGGATTTTGGAAGTCTAAAGTTCAAAAGTTCCGTATTTACTTCATGATTAGGAGTCTAGAATTTTTTTATTATTATTTTTTAAGGGTAAGTCATGAATGTGGTCATTTTAGAGTGCCTCCAAATCCCTATGCAATCCTACATTTGGAATACAAGTTTGAGTTGTGATTTCTTTTAATTGTAGACTGTTCTCTACTTCCATTGTTCTTGGTTTCTTCAGAGAATCAACGAGACATTGATGCATTAAGTCTTTCCTATTCTGTGAGAATCAACAGTTCTTAGGTAGGTGTTTTTTAGGTGTTGATATTCATGTTTCTAGTCCAGTTCCACTGTATCTAGCAGCAACATAGAACACTACTAAGTTATAAAATCAAAATGGTACGCCTCTTTTTGATTTATAAATATGCTCTAATTCTGCTAGTTTCTTTTTTAAGCTGTTTAATTTTGTTGTGAAACTTGTCTGTGAATTTGATTGCATAATAGTATTCTTCAATTCGGCAGTCAATTCATGTACATTAAATTCTTTATTCAGGATTCAATCATTTTTCTATGCGTCCTCTTTTGGATATAAAGTTGTGTTTCACATGTGTCTTTTTGATTGCCTATTATTTCAGGTAAAAAGGTCTTGTCGAACTTACATGCCGGACTCTCGAAACTCCCGAGACAATGAATCAACTGGAATAGCTGGACTTAATTTGTATGGTGATGATTTGATGGTTACTGAAGTATATGCCCACCCCAGGCACACAAAGAAAATGAAACCTCATCAGGTGGAGGGTTTCAATTTCCTAGTTAGCAACTTGGTGGGTGATAATCCTGGAGGCTGCATCCTGGCCCATGCACCTGGATCAGGAAAAACGTTTATGATAATCAGTTTTGTACAGAGTTTCTTGGCAAAATATCCCAATGGTAGACCCCTTGTTGTTCTTCCGAAAGGAATTTTGTCCACGTGGAAAAAAGAGTTTCAGATTTGGCAGATAGAGAATATTCCATTATATGACTGCTACACTGCCAAAGCTGATAGTCGGTTCCAGCAATTAGAGGTTTTGAAACAATGGATAGAGACGAAAAGTATCCTTTTCCTAGGTTACAAACAGTTCTCCTCCATTGTTTGTGATCCAGAAAACAATGAGGTATCAACTGCTTGCCGTGAGATACTGCTTAAGGCTCCGTCGATTCTTATTCTGGATGAAGGGCATACTCCAAGAAATGAGAATACAGATGTCTTGCAATCTCTTGCCAAGGTGCAGACACCAAGGAAAGTTGTACTTTCAGGAACTCTTTATCAGAATCACGTCAAGGAGGTGTTTAATATCCTGAATCTTGTTCGACCAAAGTTTCTGAGAATGGAGACGTCCCGACCGATTGTCAAGCGCATCATGAGTAAAGTAGATATATCAGGTATTAGGAAGCATTTCAAAGCTGCTGGTGAGGCAGCTTTCTTTGATATGGTGGAGCATACACTGCAGAAAGATAAAGATTTTAGAAGGAAAGTCTCTGTTATACATGACCTGCGTGAGATGACCAGCAAGGTCCTGCACTTTTATAAAGGTGATTTCTTGGATGAGCTTCCTGGACTAGTTGATTTCACTGTAATTCTCAATCTCAGCTCCAAACAGAAGCGTGAAGTTGGAAAAATAAAGAAGTTATCAAGAAAATTTAAAGCAAGTTCTGTTGGAAGTGCCATTTACCTGCATCCAAAATTGCAGTCCTTTTCAGATAATTGGACTGCAACTGAAGCGACGATGGATGAGCTGCTGGAAAACTTAGATGTCGAAGAGGGAGTTAAGGCGAAATTTTTTCTGAATATGCTAAGTTTATGCGACTCGAAGCAGGAGAAGCTGCTGGTTTTCAGCCAGTACCTTGTGCCTTTGAAATTTTTAGAGAGATTAACAGTGAAGGAGAAGGGGTGGTGTCCAGGAAGAGAAATCTTTGTTATCACAGGCGAGTCTAGCTCTGAGCACAGGGAGTGGTCGATGGAGCGATTCAACAATTCCCCGACTGCAAAGGTTTTCTTTGGCTCAATTAAGGCATGTGGAGAGGGTATTTCTTTAGTGGGGGCATCTAGAATTATAATCTTGGATGTTCATCTGAATCCATCTGTAACCCGCCAAGCAATTGGGCGTGCATTCCGTCCCGGGCAGATGAAGAAAGTGGTTGCATACAGATTGGTCGCCGCTGAGTCGCCAGAAGAGGAAGATCACGACTATTGCTTCAAGAAGGAACTGATTTCTAAGATGTGGTTTGAGTGGAATGAATACTGTGGGTATCGGGATTTTCAAGTGGAGACCGTTGACATCAACGACTGTGATGACGAGTTCTTGGAAAGCAGTCCAGTGTTAGCTGAAGATGTAAAGGTTCTGTACAGAAGGTTAGTATCCCACATGTCTCCTTTTGTTCCAATATTGATTTCCCACCTTTTTTTTTCTATTTACAAAATAATCCCATAGTTTTTCTGTCATAACCGTGCTTATGTTTTTCAGGTAGATCCTGCTATCTTGTAACGCTGAGACACTTGCTTAGAGTGAAGTAGTATCTGACCTCTGGCTTACTGAGATCTCATCTGTTAATAGTTTTACCCTTGTGTTTGGTTCTTGAGCTTTCTGAAGAGGATAAAGTTTTCAGGTTACTATTGTAGTAGGGATTACTCAAGTATGTATCGTTCCAATTTTACCGGATGTCCCTGATGGGACGATTACTGAAGTATGTAGATCCATTTTGTAAACTGTATAGTGCTGTTGCACAGGGCATAATGACTTTGGTATGAGAGAAACTTTGGACGAATGCAGAGGGAGTTGCAAATAACAAGTTGTAGAAAATTTTAAATTCTTGCATTTTGTTAATGTAGGTTGAAGAAGAGCAAGAGATTTCTTGTTATAATGTTCATGAGGAATGAGCTTGAGTTGTTACATGTCCTATTGGGAAATATTTGGGATCCCATGTCACAAAGCTATACATACAGAAGAAAACGTTACATTGGGGCCCTTTTTTTGAATATAAAAAAACTTGAGGCTTGGTTGGAAAGTACACTTAAATTATGATTCTTGATTCTGACGTTTAAAATTTAAATCTTTTGTGAGAAGATAATACAGTTATAGAATCAATCATTTGAGTTTGAGTATATGAAACAAATGAGACATAAAGTAAATAGACACTCAAAACTCTATATTTTGTACGCCTAAAATGGAAGCCATTCTAAATTCCTTTGCCCTACTTTCGTATTCCTCTTGGTGGTGGTGGTTTGGGGGCGGCAATTTTTTTAAAAAAAAACGTTTCCTTTTCTTACAGCTTTGGAAAATTCAAGGCAGCATTACTTTACGGTTAGAACCATGTTTATCTTCAACTGAAATTTTCTCAGGAACCACCAACATTACTAAAGAAAGTATTTCAATGTTCTTCGTGGAAGCAAATATCTCTTGCCCTAGCTTTCCCGTTGCTTCTTGCTAAATATAACATTCGAGGAAAAATGATCTTAAAAAAAAAAAAAGAAAAAAAAAAACCTAAAAGAATAAGAAATAACCAATTATTCTACAGGGCATTGTGAGAACACAGACAGTATTACCCAGTTTCTACTAGAATAATATCTCTTTTATTTTTTATTTTATTTTTTTGGTCGAGGGGCAAAACTCAATCAACTTAGGAAAATTATTTATATCAAACTACAGTATATTTTGTTTTTTGTTTGTACTTCAATACCAAAGTTGTTACTACTTGTACATCTCATCTATACAAATATGCTGACCCTACCAACCAATTTCTTGATATAATACAACTGTGTTTATATGTATTTCCATATTTGGAAGACTACAAAATTCCTACCATTGCAAGCAAAGCAAGAACTGATTTTCACTGTCAAGTCGTGTTCCTCACCTTTTAAGAATTGTTGTCACCCCCATTGTTGATATCTACAATCAAGCATTTTGTTTATTTATTTATTTATTTTTTCTTTTTCTCAAACTAGGAAATCATGCAGCAAATGGGAAGAAGCGAATTGAGGCTGCTGGTTCCCCGAATTCACACACTCAAAATCTGCTGTCTCAGCTCCTACTGAAGAAGCTGCAGCATTGTATATATCATCCCCTCTCATGCCAACAAAACTCTGATGTGTCCCACTAGACATTGGTAGGCTAATATTTTTTTCTATTTTTTTTCTTATCAGATATTTAATCTAGTGTAACATGGTTAAATTGTAAGTGGAAGGACAGAGAGAGAGACAGAGGATTCCGGTCCTATTTTAATGGATTTTGAGAATACTTTTTTGCCATGAGATTATGAGAAATTTTTTTAAAACACAGGTTCATCACATGCATACAACTCATAAATGTTTATTTTTTTTCTCCCCCCTAAGTATTGATATTTCTCCAATTTCTGTGGACAAGATCTCACTAGACAAACTAATCGATTGACCGTAATTATTTTCACACTATGAGTCAGTTTCTATATATTTTTTTCAAAGTTGATTTTCTCAGGGTTTTTTCAGGGTTTTCTCATGGTTTTTTTAGGGTTTTCTTAAGGTTTTCTCGGGGTTTTCTTAGGGTTTTCTCAGGGTTTTCTCAGGGTTTTCTCAGAGTTTTCTCGAGGTTTCCTCGGAGTTTTTGCAGAGTTTTCTCAGGGTTTTTCTCAAGGTTTTCTCGGGATTTTCTCGGGGTTTTCTCGGGGTTTTCCCAGGGTTTTCTCAGGGTTTCTCAAGGTTTTCTCAGGATTTTCTCAGTGTTTTCTTAGAGTTTTCTCAGGGTTTTCTCGGGGTTTTCTCGGGGTTTGCTCGGGGTTTTCTAAGGGTTTTCTAGGGTTTCCTCAGCGTTTTCTCGGGGTTTACTCGGGGTTTTCTCCGGGTTTTCTTAGGGGTTTTCTTAGGGTTTTCTCAAGGTTTTCTCGGAGTTTTCTCAGGGTGTTCTCGGGGTTTTCTATGGTTTTCTCAGCGTTTTCTCGGGGTTGTCTTAGGGTTTTCTCAGGGTTTTTTGAGGGTTTTCTGAGGGTTTTCTGAGGGTTTTCTCGGGGGTTTCTCGGGATTTTCCTAGGGTTTTCTCAGGTTTTTCTCAGGGTTTTCTCGAGATTTTCTCAAGGTTTTTTTAAATGTTTTCTCAGGGTTTTCTGAGGGTTTTATGAGGGTTTTCTCAAGGTTTCCTCAGGTTTTCTCAGGGTTTTCTCAGGATTTTCTCAAGGCCTTCTCAGAGTTTTCTTGGGGGTTTCTCAGGGTTTTCTCAAGGTTTTCTCGGGGGTTTCTTGGAGTTTTCTCGGGGTTTTCTAGGATTTTCTCAGCATTTTCTCGGGGTTTTCTCAAGGTTTTCTGAGAGTTTTCTCGGGGTTTTCTAATATATGGGACAAACCAAATTTGTGAAGTACGTTTGCTAGCCAGACGCTTATTTAAGTTCATTTTATGTAAGAAAGAGTGTCTAGTGATAAGCAAATTAAGAAGAAGAAAAAAAAAAAGAAAAAACAAGGGAAAAAAAAACCTAATGAGAACACTTGTGAAATGATATTAAGAAGAAATGAACAGCGTCAGTGTATGCTCTTATTCAAGTGTCATGTGTTGTTCTGCAAATACTGTTTGGCTTAAAGCCTTTTTATATCAAAAAAAGGGAAAAAGATAAAACAAAGTGTTACAATTATGTTTTATGTTTGAGATGACATATGTAAAAGGATAAGAAAAGGAGTAAAAAAAGAAAGTGGTTAAATAAGTGACCTTCATCCTTCTCCATAAACTTACCTAACTGTTCATCAAATTATTTCTGCACATGCAAAAAAATCATATGTTTGACGTGCAACTAATTAATGTGCAGATGTTAGTTGAGAAATGCTAACATTATCATTCTTTCTCTGGCTCTCTTTATTATTTTCTGTATTTACTGTTTGACACGTGAACTCTATTATATTTTATGTTTAAATAATAATATATCATGAGTGGAGTCCACGTATCAAACATTGAATATAAATAGTGAAAAAGATAGTCACACAAGGAGTGATGCTAAGATAGTAGGCGGATATATATAGCTGGCTTTTTTGTAAACACCTCCCCGCCATTTTAGCTTTATTTTATTTTTGGCCTTTGTTTGCTAATTATCTTTGAGACAATTGATGTTGTATGTTATACCCTTTTATGTATTAAAATAAAGTGAGAGATTGAATGTGAGATGAGATTATTAGTAGATACTAACTTAATTACTAGTATGTACTACCATATCTTATATCAGTTATTCCCTCTTATTTTCAATTTAATATAAAAAATAATTAAAGAAAAACAAGTTGCAGAACATTAAACATATTATTCCCTCATGAATCATGACATTGTGTAATTAGAAAGACAAATTATAAATTATGGTACACGTATCAAAGTCCTAAATAATCTATTTTTACCGTATGATGGTGCTAGTGCATATTTGGAAAGTACAACTCAAACACAATTCTTTTTTTTTTTGTTCTCCTTCTTTCTTTTTAATCGTTTTTCATTTTATTATTTTTCAAACGCCTTTAATGGTTGGTAACATCAATTTCTATCTAAAACTTAGGCCCCGTTCACTTCACCGATTTGAGTTTAGAATTTGAGTTTTATTACAGTAAAAAATTCTCAGAAACAGTCACATTTAACTTTTTTACTACAGTAAAAAGCTCTCACATAAAATCACATATCAACTCAAATTATAAATTCGAATCAGCGAAGTAAACGGATTCTTACTCTACAATAAGGTCGTAGAAATAGGTCCGAAAGAGCATGCAAACGTAGATCAACACAGGAGGCCTTTGCTTTACCTACTGGAAGATTCCAGTAAGTTCTTTATCTTCAAACTACTCTAATTTTAGAAGCATACAGTGGCCACAAAATTTTGAAACCTAGATACTCAAGAAGGGAAACTTTAAAAGAAGACATAGTTCTTTTAAGTTGTCGAGATGATGTAATAGATTGACAAGTATACAAAAGAATAAAAACCAGAAAACAAGCTTTAAAACAATGTTTCGTAAAATGGAAACTCTGAGAATTGAGTTATGATTTGAAGCTTTGGATGTGGACATTTGAGTTATGATTTGAATTGAGAATTTTTTTGAGTTTGTGTTTAGGTGTGTTAAAAGTTAAATTTGTATTTATATAGTATTTTAATAAAAACTAAATGGTGATGAAAAATTTTAATAGGGAATATGAGTATGGTTTTATTCGTCTTTTCATTATGAATGCATGACATTTTTAAGAATAAAAAAAATATTATTCATTAACTTGAATTCGAGTTTATGAACTCGAGTTGAAGGGAAACTTAAACTCGAATTAGGCCCCAAACTCGAGTTCAAACTCAAATTTTACAAAAGAACATGAACTTAAATAAATACAATTTTTCCTTTTTCAAGTTATTTTTCCTTTTCGGTTTTTATTTTCTAATATTTATCAACAATGTTAAAATATATTAATAAATAATTATAACTAAATACGATTTCACTTTTTTATTGTACTCAAAATAATCTCTTAAAAAACCAACTAAACATAATTTTAAAATCAATTCCAAAATAATTTTTAAAATAATCTCATCTTTATTTTTGTATTAAAAATAAAATCATTTTAAAAACATTATCAAATGACCCTTATAAGAATTCATCTACAGTTCTAACCCATATATGTTGAACGTGGATTGACGTTTAGTACTGTATAGTATGCTTCTAACACCTAGGAATTCTAGGAAACCAGTACTAAAATAGGTAGGGGCTCGACGTATAGAAAGGAATATTAAGGTTGTACATAATTTTAATGCACAATTCACTTTAAAAATTACTCTTAGGAAAGATTTGTTAAAATTATTTAAAAAAGAAAAAGAAGCATTAATAAACCTTTTACACTCAACTAGCGGTTGCGTTGTGTTAATAACAGATCTTTCGTCTGCCGTTGCCAATAAAGATTATTTAGCTGTAACCAGACATTACTTTAAAGGATTCGATTTAGATAAGAGAATATTAGGTTTTAAATGTGTTTTAGGATCACATAGCGCCGATTTAATATATAATACAATTTTACATGTAATTGATGAATTTAGATTAAGAGATAAAGTAATGGCTATACTATTAGATAATGCTAGTACAAATACTAAAGCAATTGAGTACTTAAAAAATGATTTAAGTTTATTTGGTGATGATACTATTTTCCACCAACATTTTACATGCCACGTAATTAATTTAATAGTTAAATCCGGTTTAAAAGAAATGGCTACTTATATTAAAAGAATTAGAGACAATATTGTATGTATTCAAAGTAGTAACCAAAGAGAACAAGATTGGTTTAGGTTCTTACAAGCATTAAATCTACCTCCTAGAGCATTAGCTTTAGATATGCCTATAAGATGGAACTCAACTTATATTATGCTTCAACAATGCATCCCCTATAAGGATGCTATAATAAACTATATATGTGCAAAATTAGGAACATAACATATAGACACATATGATTGACAAATTGCCGAAGTTTTGTATTAATTTTTAGGTAGGTTTCAAGAAGTTACTTTAAAACTTAGTGGAACATATTTCCCAACATCACCTTTAGCTTTAGGTGAACTTTTAAGAATTAGTATTTTATTTAGTGAATATAGGGCGAACCCAATTTTATGAGTTCCTGTCGCTTCTATGGAGAAGAAATTTAAAAAAAAAAATTGGTCTAAATTGCCTTTATTGTATGGTTTCGGTACTATTTTTTATCTTAGATTAAAATTAGACGGTTTAGAAAGTGGTTTAGAAAACTTATGTGAATTTATAGGCATCAATTGTTCTGACCAATTTCCAACAATAGAGGCAAAAATATTTTTGATCTATAATAAATATGAGAATAGGTTTAGAAACACAAACTCTAGAGAACAAGAACCGCAACAACAAGATGAAAATCCGCATTCATGCTTGAATGTTTTCGGGTTGAAGAAGAAGAAGACGACTCAAACAGAAGCTGGGAGTGGATCTTCATCAACAGATGGCAGCAGCGGTAGCGGCTTTAATGAGCTTATGGCGTACCTCAGTGAGAGCTTAGTAGTCGATGGTACTAGATAATTATTTGACTTAGTTCAATGGTGGAGGACAAGAGCATTAACTTGGCCAATCCTAACTCGATTGGTAATAAATATTTTTTTGATCTCAGTCTCCACTGTTTCATCCGAACAAGCCTTCAGTACGACCGGACAAATACTTGAGGAACGCCGAAATGCATTGCAAAGGGACATTACGCATTGTAAAGGGACATTGTCGAAGCCTTGGTCTGCATTAAGGATTGTGATCATGCCGATCAAAGTTTACAGGATAAAATTTCGCCAGCAAGTCAAGAATGGATCGATGAATTTAATAGATTAACATTTAATTTTGAAGAAGATCATTCAGCTTCAAATTAAATTGTAATTTGTAAATATGCATTTGCTTTCGACATTGTAATTGTATATTTAGACTTTGTAAGTTTGTAAAATTTATAATTCGTTACAAAATGATTGCACTCTTTTTTCCTTACCAAGTTTTTATCCCAGTTGGGTTTAACGAGGTAATAATGAATTACGAATTTAAAAATTAATATACAAAATAAATTTATTAAATTGTGTTAATAATGTGTGTTTAATGTTGATTTTAGTTTTTATATAATTTTAATACAAAATAACTTAATACAAATACAATTACAAAATAATAGTATATTATATAAAATATATATATACACAATATTATAAAATTTAGAAAATATATTTTTTTCGGGCCATTCGGGCGGGCTCAGGCAGCCAAAACCAGGCCCGCGGTCCATTCAAAGGCTTTCTCGGGCTCGAGCGGGCGGCCTGAAAAATTCGGTCAGGTCGGATGGGGCGTCAGACTCAAAATCGATTTTTTTAAGCGGTTGTGGGCAACCCCGTCTAAAGTACTAGCACTACTTATTATTAGATTTATAATTAGTGCTAGAACTTTGGACGGGCTGCTCGCGACCACCTGGAAGCCCAGATTTTTGCCCGAGCCCAAACCCGACCCGCCCGAGAAATTCGGGCCGCCCGCCCGAGCCCGAATTTCACCTTGAATGGGCCGCAGGCTTGTATTAGACGACCCGAGCCTGGCCGGGCCGCCCGAGCCCGCCCAAAAAAGCCTGAATTTTTTTAATTTTTTTAATATTAAGTTATTTTGTGTTAAAATATATATATATATATATTATAATTTGAAATTTGAAATGAACACACGAATTATATAAAAAAATTATTTCTTTATTAATTTTTAAATTTGTAATTCATGATTGCCTCGTTAAAAACCTTATAAAAAAAACCCAATTGGGATAAAAACTTAGCAAGCAAAAAAGAGTGCAATCATTTTGTGACGAATTACAAATTTTACAAACTTACAAAGTTATACAATTACAAATACAATATCAAAAGTAAATACATATTTACAAATTATAAATTTACAATTTAATTTGAAGCTTAAGGATCGTCTTCAAAATTAAATGTTAATCAATTAAATTCATCGATCCATTCTTGGCTTGCCAGCGAAATTGTATCATGTAGACGTTGATCGGCCCGATCCTAATCCTTATGCAAACCAAGGCTTCAACAATATCCCTTTGCAATGCATTACGGCGTTCCTCAAGTATTCTTCCTGTCGTACTAAAGGCTTGTTCGGATGAAACAATGGAGACTGGGATCGAAAATATATCAATTGCCAATCGAGTTAGGATTGGCCAAGTTAATGCCCGTGCTCTCCACCATTGAACTAAGTCAAATGATTCTGCCGTACCGCCGACTACTAAGCCTTCACTAAGGTACGCCATAAGCTCGTTGAAGCTGCCGCCGCCGCTGCCACTGCCACT
>NW_010361298.1:889803-962046 GCF_000414095.1 Morus notabilis | reverse complement strand
AGTTGTCTTCTTCTTCTTCTTCAACCCGAAAACATTTAAGAATGAATGTGGGTTTTCGTCTTGTTGTTGCGGTTCCTGTACTCTATGAGGTACTCTAAACCTAATCTCATATTTACTATAGATCGAATATATTTTTTTCCTTTATTATTGGATATTGGTCCTTACAATTGATGCCTAAAAATTCACCTAAGTTTTCTAAACCACTTTCTAAACCTTCTAATTTTAATCTAGGATAAAAAATAGTACCTAAACCATACAACAAAGGCAACTTAAACCAATATTTTATAAATTTCTTTTCCATAGAATGGATAGGAACTGCTAAGATTGGGTCATCCCTATATTCGCTAAATAAAATACTAATTCGTAAAAGTTCTCCTAAAGCTAAAGGTGATGTTAGGTAATATGTTCCACTAAGTTTTAGAGTCACTTCATGAAACCTACCTAAAAATTGATACAAAACTTTGGCAATTTTCTAATCATATGTGTCTATATGTCATACTCTTACTTTTGCACACATATAATTTGTTATAGCATCCTTATAGGGGATGCATTGTTGAAGTATTATAAGTTGAGTTTCATCTTATAGACATATCTAACGCTAATGCTCTAGGAGGTATATTTAATGCTTGTGAGAACCTAAACCAATCTTCTTGTCTTTGGTTACTACCTTGAATCCATGCAAGACTATCTCTAATTCTTTTAATGTGATTACCCATTTCTTTTAAACAGGATTTAACAATTAAATTAATTACATGACATGCACAACGTTGGTGGAAAATAGTACCGTCACCGAATAAACTTAAATCATTTTCAAAGAACTCAATTGCTTTTGTATTGGCACTAGCATTATCTAATGTTATAGCCATTACTTTATCTCTTAATCTAAATTCATCAATTACATTTAAAATGATATTATATATTAAATTCGCACTATGTGATTCTAGAACACATTTAAAACCTAATATTCTCTTATCTAAATCAAATCCTTTAAAGTAATGTCCAGTTACAACTAAATAATCTTTGTTGGCAACGGCAGACCAAATATCTGCCGTTAACGCAATGCACCCGCTAGTCGAGTGTAAAAGGCTTATTAATGCTTCTTTTTCTTTTTTAAATAATTTTAATAAATCTTTTTAAGAGTAGTTTTTGAAGTAAACTGTGCATTAGGATTATGTACAACCTTAATATATCGTTGCCAATTAGGATGCTCTACAAAACTAAGTAGTTGATCTAAAGCAGCTATCATTCGTGCAACTTCCATACGATCTACTTGCGGATCGTATTTCTAAGTGGTTAGACCACCGGTTGCACGATCAAAAGATAATTGTATTTGGCGGAGTTCGGGTCCGCCGGATTGGCTAAGCTTTTGAAGACACTTTTCGGAGTGTCTTCTCAAGTGTGTGGTGCCGTGAATAGTATCACCTTGTAATTTAGATAAACAATATTTACACTGAGCTATATGTTTAGTGTTACCTTCATTGTTGATCTCCTCAATTATGTCGAAGTGATCCCAAACTGTCGAGGTGTGCTTGCATTTCCTCCTAGAGGTTGCAACACTTGCAGACGCAGTCGCACTAGCACTCGCCGTTTCTCCACGCCCACCACCATTGTGACCACGACCTCCAGTACGTCCACCAAAGTTCGGATTAGTAGATTCTTGCATAACAAATCCATTAGTGGGAAATTGCCCTTCTTCCACGTTGTGTTGGGCATCAACGGGAATACCACTATAACCAAAAGGATCAATTATAAAAAAAAAATAGCGATTTGAGAGAGAGAGAGCTTTAGAATAATGTGATAGTTTTTAGAAAAATTGTGATAGAGATTTGAGGGATTGAGAGAGTTTGAGTGAGAAAAATGTGTGGGGATGAGAGGTATTTATAGAGAAATTTTTGGGTTAAAAAATTGAATTTTTTTTCAAAAAAATCAATGTGCAACGGGCAAAATTGATTTTCAGCAGTCAGGTTCGGGCGGCAACGGCCAAGCCGTTGGACGGTTTTCGGGCATTTCGGGCACCTCGGGCTTCGGGCAAAATTCGGGTTTTTTGGCTTATTTTGGGTCGGGCACGACAGTCGGATTTTTGAACGTTTTTTCGGGCAATTCGGGCTTCGGGCGGGTCGGGCAGTCGGGTATGGCCGGAAAAATTTAAAAAAACTACGGCGGACGGCGGTCGACGGCACCTACACGGCGGCGGGCTCCGGCGTGGTTCAAAATTTGGGCTGCCCGAGCCCAAGCCCAAATTTTCACCTTGAACGGGCCGGCATATGGGTCTGCCCGCCCGAATCCAAAAAAATTCAGGCTTCGATCAGTCCGCCAATCCGAAGTTCCAACACTGTAACGGGACTTCTATCTTTCTATACAAAGCGGGACTTTACTCTGAAGCTAACTAAAAAGAGCTTAAAAAAGAGTTCCGACTTCAGTTACAGTAGCAGGCGAGCAGAAAGGCTAAAAAGAAAGAAAATCTAAGCAACTGAACCCGTCAACTAGTCCTATTTGATTTAAAAAATCCAACCTGGAAACTGTCCCAGAAAACCCTCTATCTCCAAGCCCCTTTACTAGGTTGGGCAAGCTTTGATGCCTCTACTCCCAATTATAATTAAATCTTATATACCTATAAAAAAATGTACGAGGGTATCGATGTAAAATGATTTCTCCCCCGCCAATCCGCCCAGGAGTAAGTAGTACCTGTAATATTTACTTGGATCAACGAAGAGACAAAAGAGGGTTGCAAAAGAATGTCCTTGGCTCTTCCCCCAAGGAACTTGGCAACTCAAGTGGGAAGCATTATTACCAGAACAACAACATCAACAACAAGAAGAAGAATGTCGAAAACAAGCTTCTCTTCCATAACAGACCAAAACCCAGGTTGTCTTATTAGTACAGAACTGAAGCTTCCACTCTTTCATTTCTTGGTACCAAAACCCACAAAGGAAAAGGGGACTAAAAATTGTGTTAATGTCTGTAATATTGCAGGGTCCGAGTCCTCCAATGGCGTTTCAGTGCCAGAACTTCGCGTTTTCTCGAGAAAAAAGAGACTCAAAGAGACTATCCAAGCAAAGCCTCTTGAGAAGGTGAGGCGACAAATCAAAATATAAGTTTTAAGAGTGAAAATTTGTGTGATTCGTTTTTATTTTTTAATATTTTAATGTCCCTTGCCAAAAATAGTGATGGGTTATAACTTATATGTGATTTATACACGACTTCATTATTTTCCTTTCTTTTTTTTTTTTTGTTATTTATTAATATGAGAAATCTCATTTCAGTTTGCGTTTTTATTTTAGTTTATGCTGGTACCTTGTCTTGTTTATGCATTTCCTTTGTATTATTTTAAGAAAGCTTTTAATTTTTCAAGAGTTATCTTTCTTGATTGAGTTCATTGCCTCTAAAATTTAAGTCCTTATTTGTGGTATCAATTTCATAGGATCTTCATGTACTATTAAATACTCATAAAAAATTTATTGTTTACTTACATTTACCTTGAAGCTAAACCTTGCTTCTGTTAAGACTTTGCATGTTCATCGTTAATTATATCGCAATCAGCTTCTTGTACACAGTCGTCTGTCCTTCCCGACATCGAAGAATTTGCATACAAGAAAGCAAGTGGATCTGCCTCTTCAAGTTAGTACTTTTGCATACAAGAAAGCAAGCTAAACCTTGCTTCTGTTTTTCGTGTGTTTCCTCGTTCGCATCTGCTCCTGAGTCCTGACCATCGCGTGTTTTTTGATAAGAAACGGGAATTTATTAAACAAACAGAAACAGATACAAAAAGAAGACGGATGAGTTATCCATCGATGAGAAAAAAACGAACTAGAAGTACAAGACAGAACAAGAAAACCGAAAAAACCAACAAACACCAAATTACAGCAGGATAAAAGTTTGGATGAATTCATAAAATATTTTGTTGGCCTTACATCAGGATTAATGGCTTAATTTATTATGTGCTGTTCTAGTTACTGCTTGGTTTTCCCCGCCATGGATAATTGCCCAACTTGGGCATTCACCATATTCGGCCTAAACTGAAAGAATAACTTTCAGAAAACCTTTTTCCCACCTTTGCCTTTTGAATTGGAAACAAGAATTTTATTGAAGAAGAGCAACAATACAAGAAGTTGTTACAAAAATGAAAGAAAACTACCAAAAGAAAAAAGGAAAACAAACTATGTTAATAGGACTTTTAACTCAACAATTGAAGAAAGGAAATGTCTTTGAAGCCCTTGGAAACAAAAATTCAAGAAGAGACCCTCACTTAAAGTTGCTTGTCTAGCCATAGCTGGACGTGTCTTATTTTTATCTTTATGGTTCTCTTTAATCCCTTTCCTCTCCATATTGGCTTACATATAGGTGTTCAGTGAGTATGATGTGTGTGCACACACTCACATGTCCATGCATTCACCATATAGGGGCTGCTGAGAGTTTGTTACTGATTTGGGAGATCGAATAAAAGGGGGAAAATGGGATTCTGGAAAGGTAGCTGGATTTTGATTGTAGTTTTGAGCTTTGCTCTAGGGAGAGAAGCAGATCTCTCGAATATCTACTGTCTATCTGTACTTGTTTACCAATTTCAGTCTAAATACAATCCAGCTCTATCGCGTTCCTCTGTTCAATTTGAGTTTGATTCATTTTCTTTCCAAATTTTGCCTGGGTACTTATCAATCTGCAAGCACCATCCCAAAAGTTTATATAGAATGGATCTTCTCTGTAATCATTCTCATTGTACTTGGTTCTGCAGAGAAGTCGCAAGATGTTTCTGATGTTTTTGTGGTGGAAGCTGAAGTTTCTCCTCTAGTTAGGCCAAGAGGTAAATGCTAACGCATCTTATAACTACAAACTGTATTTTTGAGCAAATACTATTGCTACTTATGGATGGGATTGACAGAGGAATTATTAGTTAGCTTAAGTTGTACTGCGCTTGCAGTCTCGCACACACACATTGACAAGTACGTACACATACTACTGGATCCAGTCTCATGCATTTTACACTTAAAATAGGGGACAATGCAGCATTGGGCCTTCTCCTATGTAATAATAACACCTCAAAAGGATTAGTCTATCCAAGAGCTGATTTATTTTTATGAAGGGTGCTATTGGATCCACATTTGTGCTCATCAGTTTGTTGCATTTAGATTGATGGTCTTTAAACAATTTGCCTGTTTGGTTCATAGGCTCTATTTAAATTGTTTGTAAGAGAAAACACTGTAATAAAAGAGTTTGAACCGTGGTTCAAACCCGTGAGACAAATGGGCTGAATATATTGCATTGTTCCCAAATACTGTGCTTTCAATAATTAAAAGCAAAACATTGCTCTGTACCTAGTATAGAAGACCATCGATCATCTGCAATATTGATTTGTTCATATTTCTATTGCTGGGAACATTTACTGATTGTTCTTTAGTTCATTACTTGAAAAATTGTTACGTCAAGTTAGTTGAAAATGTAGATAACTTAGGAGGGTTTTAAACTTCTGAATTTTCTTTTTTTCTTTCTTTTGTGTGTAGAAATATATGGATCTTACATAACCATAGCTAGAAAATAACGTTACTTGTGTTTTATTTTAAATTTATTTATTCTCTCTTTTATGTTCCTGTTCGATATAATAACCCATGTTTGGGAGAAGTAACCGCTGGTTCTTTTCTAGATATTTTCATACTTCTTTGCAAGTCTGTAGTATTAGTTCAAGGAGGATTTAGAACAGAGTTTATTTGACACAGATGAACCACCTGCTAACTGGGAGAAAGTCCTTGAAGGCATTCGCAAAATGAGGTCTTCTGAAGATGCACCAGTAGATACTATGGGATGTGAAAAGGCTGGAATTCTTCTTCCTCCTAAGGTACAATTTTTTCTAAATTTATAGACTAGGTATAGCATGGAATGCCTACTTGGGATTTCGGTATTCCTGTACCTCAATTCTTGATCAATTCTTATCTAGAGTAGTCCCTGCATTAGAAGTTTGGGGAAAATGTATTGGCACTTGTGCTTCTGAAGGATACTGCTTTCCTTGTGAATCATTTTCTTCCAGGGACACTTCGCTTATCTGGTTCAGATATTTTCTGCAACCATATTTGTTTTATGGGTTTTAGTATCAGACATTAGTCTTAGTTTAATGTTGCGCGTGTGCTAAAATGCTCATTCTGGTATCTTGATTGAATGGTTTATTTTTGTATTTATTTTCTTTCCCTTTTGGAGAAATATGAAGGCGGGGAGAATACACTTTTACCTTTGTATATCTTCATAATGTTGACAGAGGTAAATTATAACCTTTTTTTTTCTTAATTAAAAATTTTATATATACTCTGTTGCATTCAGAATCATCAATGCTTTGCTATTTTGATAAACTTCTATTGCATGTTGGGAACATGATATGGATGTATTAATTATTCCTGATTCTGATATACTAATCAGGAACGAAGATTTGCCGTCTTGGTTTCTTCTCTCTTATCAAGCCAAACAAAGGATCATGTTAATCATGGCAAGTTCTCACTTTTCTTTCTTAATGTGTATATAAAATTTTTCTTTGATACGTGATTTCTTCTAACAATAACATTTGAAGATCAAGAATTCAGTTAGGAAATTGCAATTTTGTTCTAATGAATATGGAAACTCACTCAGCAAAAAGACTAGCTAGAGATTACTAGAGTATTCACATACATGCATCGTTGTCTATTATTTTATGACAGTCACGACTCTTATTGTGGGGCGTTTTAGTTTTTTATTTTATTTTGTTTTTTCAAAAATCACGAGAAGTTTGGGCTAGATGAATATTAAATTGTCGGTGGGAAGATTGAACAGACTATAACTTCATGTGATTATCATGCTTCTAAGTGGTGTTGACCCTCATAAAAATGTAGGAGATCATGCAGAACTTCATGTCATCAGTCCTGAAATCTGCGTGTTCCACATTTTTATGCACTATGTTTTATTCAGTTCAGTTGCTTACCTTTATGCCATTCAAAGTTCAAATGACGTGCTTACAAAATTCCTTTAAATTCAGGAGCAATTCAGCGCCTTCTTCAAAATGATCTGCTCACTGCTGATGCCATTGACAAAGCCGATGAAGCAACTATAAAAAGCTTGATTTACCCGGTATATCTTATTCATGTGATGTTTGGTAATGGGTTCTGCTACAGTGCATCTCATGGTTTTAGTTCTGCTACAGTGTTTTTCTCTTATAAAAAATTTGAATTTCAAAAGTCATAATCAAGAACAATAGTTTGAACCATGGTTTGAACCTATATACCAAACGGCCCCTCATTGACTTTGTTAGGTTCAAAAATATTCTGGTTGCAATATCGCTCTTATGCCAAACATAATTTTGCACCTTGTTTGTTACTATGTCGCATATGAAACTCTGCATTATGATTATTGCTATCTTTTTTAGGTAGGATTTTATACTAGAAAAGCAAATAACTTGAAGAAAATTGCAAATATTTGTCTCATGAATTACAATGGAGATATTCCCCGCTCATTAAAGGAGCTGCTTTTACTTCCAGGGATTGGTCCTAAGATGGCGCATTTGGTAAGACGCAAAGTAGTATTGTGCACTTCTGAAAATCAGCATGTGACTGTGATACTAAAATGTATGTTTTATTGCACTTTAGGTTATGAATGTTGGCTGGAATGATGTTCAAGGCATATGTGTTGATACTCATGTGCACCGCATTTGCAATCGACTAGGATGGGTGTCACGGCCTGGCACAAAACAGGTATCTTTTTTCAGAATTAAGTTAAAGGATGAGAATTTCAGAGAAAAGAGGTTAAGTGATGAGAAAGTATGAAAATTATTTGTAGGCAAAGATGGATTATTGTAACGTTCGGAATTATATTTAATGCATGCAACCTATTTCTTTTATTTTATTGTCGGGGTGTTCTTTGAATGTGACGTCCATCGTTAATATCATTTTGCTTTTCTCAACTTTACTGTCTTCATTACTAAAATGGGATTATTTTTGATGCGTGCAACCTGGTTTTTCTATAACTGTGGATTCTTTGAATTTGATTGTGTGACTTATATCATTTTTCTTATCTCATCTTTAGAGCACCTCTAACACAGTGTCAATTTTATGTGCCAGTGCGAAATTAGTTGGGAAAATCATTCCCTAATGCGATGCTGCTATGGGTGTTAAATTTGAGATATGTTGTACTTAGTGCCAAATTTGACTAATATTATTTTTCGTTTCTAATCGTTAGTTTAAAGTAACACTATATTGTGTGATAGAATGTCTTCTCGTTTCAGTAAAATTGCTTTTTTCTTATCCAAAAAAGAGGGAAAAGATTTAAATATTGGGATTAGTCATATCTGACAACCGTACATCGTGTGTTCCATGATTGGACAGGTTTGTGGCTTTTCATTTAGTTTGAGCTAACTAAGAAAAAGTTAGGTGGTATCGTATTGTCGAAGTACGGTTTCAATGGTGTATTTCAGTTCCACTTTAGAGCATTAAAACATTCCTGATTTGTTTTGCAAAACACAGCAAAATGTGGATGGAACAATAGTTATCCCGTCCTTAGACCTGAATGACATGTGAAATAGAACGCCTAATGACAACTACAAATAAGATTTAGTGGTAAAAGAGGTCATCATTTTCCTTTATGATGCACTACTTTTCAAAGTTTACTTCTGTAATCGTAGCACATTAGTTTGCTTCAATGCTCAATCTGGTTGAAGAATCAACCAAAAACTTGCTCGTGATTACATTAATGAGAGCTATGCAGTTAAGTAATGTGCCATAATTAAGAGTTGCAATGAGGGCTAATCTTTTTCTTTTTCCTCTGTGTCTTATTTTTTAGAAAACTTCTACTCCCGAGGAAACAAGAGAGGCATTACAAAAGTGGCTACCAAAGGAAGAATGGGTTCCGATAAACCCTCTTTTGGTTTGTGTTGGCTATTAGTTCTGCACCAAGAAATACTTGCGCCATTCATATGCTTGGCACTTTTTACATACACACACGCATTATGCCGATATGAATTTGTTCCGTATCTGTACAAGCATTCATTGATTTTAAACGCTTATTGCTTCTTCGAATTTTACTCAAAACATTTGATTTTGCTTCCATTTCTTAAATTTTGTTTTGGTTGATGCTATACAAATAGGTTGGATTTGGTCAAACAGTGTGTACTCCTCTACGACCCCGATGTGGAGCTTGTACTGTAAGCGAACTCTGTCCTTCTGCATTCAAGGAGACCGCGAGCCCGTCTTCCAAGTCGAACAAGTCTACTTCAAGAAAGAAGCCATCATAAGAGGAATTCGATCTTGGCATAACAAACTGGGGTAGGTATTTATTCAGTAGTTAAGGAAGCTATTAATCTTCCACCTTGTATCATAGAAAGGCTGAGAAACATGATCTTCATCTATTTTGGTCAAGAGGAGTAATATCAAATTGTAGAGTTTTTTGGGGAAGGAAGTTAATTTCTAGTGATGAATGCATGACCAATGTTACATTTCAATTTGCACAACTTATGAAACAACAATGATAGGATTATTCACAAAGGTTCCCCTTAAACTGTGCTCTTATAACACTTTGCTGGTTGATCTTGAAAATAGAACATCCGTTTCTCTTGAAGTACGAAAAGTTAACAAAAAAATCCCTTTCGTTAGGGTTTCTTACAACAATGATACTTGTCACACATATTGATTGTTTTTAAATAGTTAAAAGCAAAATTACTATATACCCATCACTTTTAAATTTACATTTCTTAAAAAATATTTTAATTTTCATTTAATGTGATAACAAATAAAACAAAACAATAAGACAATTTTTAATCTTGGTCTTCTTATTAATTAATTGAAACTCTTTTGAAAAAAAAAAATAATTAAAAATAACAATTTTTTAATTCACAATTTTTTTTAAACGTAACTCAGTATATTGTTAATGGCGTTTTTTAAAACATCAAGATTCTGAACAAATGTTTATATAATATACAAAGTATATATTACATGTAAAATAGAATTTAAAAAGTTTTTTTTAAGATTGTCTCTAAAAACAATGACAAACAGACATATAATTTGAAAAAAGAATGATAATCAATGCGAAAAACAACAAGCATATGGGGATTTGGAGACTCAATTATCAAAGTTAAAATTTACCGAATTAATTATGCCATAACCAAATTTGATAAAGCCAGAATTTACCGAATTTACTCTCATAAAGCCCAAAGTAAAATACATCACATCATTT
This sequence comes from Morus notabilis, assembly GCF_000414095.1. NCBI lineage: Eukaryota > Viridiplantae > Streptophyta > Magnoliopsida > Rosales > Moraceae > Morus > Morus notabilis. The sequence continues at coordinate 951,873 of NW_010361298.1, read as the reverse complement.
ACAAAATTTGTATATGAAGCTATTTAGAATCGATGTGGAATAGCTTACCACGAAGAAAACGACAGACAATGTCCAAGGCTGCTTGGAAAGTCCTACGACCTCATCGAGTCAATACTTTTTTCAGTATAGATTTACAGAACTTCACTATAAAGAATTTTCCTTTGCTTAAAAAATATTTCGGTTTTCTAGAAATTCTACAATATGGATGGAAGGTAAATTTTTAGATAATTGACACAAATGGTCTCTCAATTTTTAGTACATTTTGATTATTTACATTTAATTAGCAGATTAATTAGTTCCTAAACTTAATTACATTTTTTTTTTGACAATTTTAGTCCCTGTCATTAAAATTGACAAATGATTTCTAAAATTTTATAACGATAATCACGTGTCTGTTATGTGATAACTTAAAATTTTATAAAAAGAGTTATTTTATTTGTACATTACGTAAAATTTTCAGTTATTATGTGATGGAGATGTGATTTTCTTTGTTAAAATTTCATTAATCGTCATCAATTTTAGTGTCAGGATTAAGCTATCAAAAATTAAAAATTGAAGGATTAATATGTCAAAATTAAAAGTTCAGTAAGTCAATATGCCATTATACTCAAAGTTAGGGGTCTATTTTTGCAGTGACGAGGAAGCATGCACCAGAGGGGCATATGCCTCCCTGGATTTTTGAAAATTTATGTTTTTACATATGGTCTTTTTAAATTTTTAATACATGCCCCCCTAAATTTTTGAAAACTTGTTTTATAGCATGTAGTTTTTCAAAATTTTTCTTATATGGCCTCTGGATTTTTGAAAAATTGTTTTATTGCATTTAGTTTTTCAAGAATTTTTTTGTATATGCCTCCTCATTAGTAAGATCTTATACATACCTCCTCATGAACAAAATTTTTCTCCAATTTATTCCTATTAATGTTTTTTAAAAAAATATGTCTTTACTATTTTTTTTTTCTTTCTTTGTCCATGTTGAAGTAAACCTTTTTTTTTTTTTTTAATGTATCCCTACTTAAATATTTTTGTTCATACGTTTTTTTAGTTTTTGAACACAATATCTTTAGAATTGTGGCATATTATGTACTTTTTGTTTTTCAAATTGCCGGACCGAAATAATTTTTAATATGTCTCTACTTAAACTTTTTTCTTACATCCCTTTCAAATATTATTTTTTCTTACGTACCACTAAATAATTTATTTTCAAAATTTTCAAATCAATGTAATTTTCAGTGAGTGTTCTCCTTTATTTTTTTTTTTCACTAAACTATATGCATAAGAGAATAATAAATTAGGTTAAAATTGAACTTGAACTTTTATTAAAATTATACTATTACGTAGAAAAAGATTTAACAAACTGAATATTTATACCTTCTAACTATGTAATATTATTAAGAGTTGATAAGACATTTTACGTTTTTAGCTTATGCCCTTTTGAATCGAAATCCTGACTCTGTCATTGTATTTTTGCCAATAACTCAAAAATTTTGTCAATCAACAACCCCAGTATTTGAAAAATACTTGTGAAGTTAAAAGCAGAAAGACAAAAAAAAAAAAAAAAAAAAAAAATCCCACATTCATCATACTGAGAGCCATGCATATTAATTTTAATTTTAACGTATACAGTTTGATTCCCTGCAGGAAACGACGAAGAAATTAAAAATGGCGACTTGAAAAAACAGCGTTGGGTATGTACTTTGTCAATGAATTTATCATAAGAGACATTGATTATATAAAGTGGCATTGTCAGTTTCTTTTCTTCCTATGCTGTAAAGATGGTGTCCTTTCTGTATAAGTCCAGTAAATGCATTTTATTTTTGCATATTTTTTCCAATGTCTTAGAAACAACTGCATTTTTTTTTTAAGTTTTAATTATGTTTTAGTTTACAAGCCCATGCCATGCATCCAAATTAATCAAATTAATCAGGACTCAAATTTTTATTATAATGTTTTTCTCACAATAATTCAAATTTAATCATTTCTGTTACAATATTTTATCTCATACAATTCACTTTTTAACTTAAATTTTTAACTCAAATGAGCAAAACGAACTAGGTTTAATATCAATCGCATACTTGCGCAATCAACTATGAATTACGATACATACAAGTAAAAACTGATATCTAGAAAATGTGAAATTGGAAGGATAATAGAAATTTAAAGTCTAATGGAGACAACATATACTCTTGATTGTGATTGATAGGCCAAATGCCGGACAATATTATTTTTATTATTACATTTTGATCGTGATTTATGCTCCTTTCTTCATTTTTCAAGTCTTTCAATGAACCATAGTAATGTTTTTTTTTTTTTTCATGTCATGGATAAGCCCAAATACCAAGTTGCTGATAATTTCAAGCCGCGTTAAAATTTGTCTGTCCTCTCTTTTTTCTCGTATTTTCTTATTCAATTGTTTATTATACTATTAGAGCTTCTTATCTATAAGAAAATATTATCAGAGCTAAAAAAAAATTATTTTAACGAGATTATCAATTTATTGATAAATAAATAATTTATTAATTTATTGATAAATACCTATTTATTAATTTAAGAAGAATTTTATATTTTAACAATATGTGTCATTTTTTACATCGTATCAAAAAAATATTTTTCTTCTTTTTATTTGTGTATTTAGTTAGTGTTATCTTGTATCTATCGTATGTATGCCCTTTTGGACAGCAGCAGTAATTGGTATTCTGGGAAAGTGATTTTAATAGACACAGATCATCTGTCCCCTTTTTCTATCTCCCTCTCTGTCCCTTCACTTACATTTCGACAGATCATCATTAAAAACTAACAGATACATAACACTCCGTTTTTTCAATTCCATTAACAAATCTCTATCACAGAACCAGTCCTTCTCTCTCTATTCCTCCCCTTTCTTCACAGACTAGATCTGAAAACAGAAAGAGAGCCATCTACGGTGGTGGCGAATCCATTTTCTCTAATATTGATATTTTTACCGATATTTTTATAGAAATTTTCATATTTTAGAAGCACTGATATAGAAATAAGGGTGTAGTATTTTTTCCGTAGAATATCTTAAAATTTCTACGGATATTTCTGTACACACTGATATTTTCGTGGAAATTTTAATTTATGAGTAAAACGTAAGTTAAATGACCGAATATCGTGAAAATTTAATGGAAATATCGGTAAATTTCTACAGAAATTTCAGCATCTTTATATAAATTTTTTATTTTACTTTAAAAAAAAAACTAAAAAATATGGCATATTTAAAATTATATAAGAAACTATTCAAACTCCATATCTTGATATCAATACTATTTAAACTAAGAATGTGTTCAGAATACCTTCCAACCTCCTAAAAGCTCCTTTTGGTATTGATAATTTATCATCACGTATGAAACCATATATGTATGGTATATGTATTATGTTGACTTTCAGCTATTTTACTTAATTTGTCAATGTGTGCTTATTATTTATGATATTATGATCACACTTTATATTGCATATTTATCAAATAATTGGCGTTTTAATTGTGAGTTTCATCTAATTAATATATTATTATCTATTTTAAAATTTTAAAATCTCACTAGAAAATAGAGTGTTTTAGTATGAATTTCTGGTTTTTACGTCAATTTCTACCGATATCGATATTTCTGTCAATATTTTCATAAAATTTAAGTACCGATATTTCTATAAATATCAATAATTTCATCCCTGGTACTGACTAAAAACCAGATCTGCAAACCATTATCAAAGGATCTACTTCATCAAAATATTTGGATGTTGAGAAGAATAATGGAGAACTCTTTGCAACCTTTGATGAAGTTGCAGCGTTCGGCTTCTCTGGCACGGGCAAGTAGATGCAGAAAAACCCGAAACGGCAAAACCAATCTAAAGTAAAAGAAAAAAAATATAATCTAGGCTAATATTTTTTCTTTTTTTTTTCTTATTAGATATTTTTCTAGTTTAACATGGTTGACGATTTTTAAAACCAAAAGAGAGGAGGTTAACCTTTTTTTTTTTTTTTATAGAATAAGGTTGAACTATTGAAACTCGAGAAAAACTAATATGTTGTGTTATTGGTGTTATTGGTGTCGTTGGTACTTAGGCTAAAAATCGGCTTCATCCATAAATGTATTAGTTTTTGTTTTATTTTATTTTATTATGTTGCTGGTTGAAGGAATTTACTTCCTTCTTGCCTTTAACGTTCGTTTGTAGAGGTCTGTTAGACGCTTTTGCTTTTGAATGACGTGTCAAATTATAGCCCTCCTTTCACTCTTTTCATCTTCCTTTTTGACGATAAGATACATATGGAAGTTTATGATTTCTTGCGCACCCCAAAATAAGATAATGAGATTTATATTTTGTCCTTGTTGAGTAAATAATTATGTATATATATAATGTTGACCCATTTGCTTTTTTTAATTAATTAGAATATTATCTAATTTATTAAATACAAATTTATATTCAATTGAATTTCTAACTTATTAGATATGTGATTTTCTAACACTCATGGCTCATTTAGTTCGATAATTCGAGTTTTTAATTCGAGTTGAAATGTGACTTTATGTGAGAACTTTTTACTGTAGTAAAAAAATTAGATGTGACTGTTTCTGAGAGCCTTTTACTGTAGCAAAACTCAAATTCTAAACTTGAATCGGTAAAATGAACGGGCCATCAATCTTCTCTCTCTTAGTTCTTTTTTTTTTTTGAGTCCTCTTTAACGGTCTGCAAATCGTGTTTGTTTAGAAAATATTTTGAAAATGAAAATAAAAATAAAAAACATTGAGAATGGTTTTTTTGAAGGAATTAGAAAACGATTTAAAGTTATTTTTCCTTTTTTATTTTCATTTTCTAATACTTATCAACAATGTTATAAAGTATTAATTAATAATTATAAACACGATTTCACATTTTTATTGTACTCAAAACAATCTCTTAACTAAACAATTTTATAGAGAACAAAAATAATATTCTTTTTATTAATAAAAATACAAGACTTTATTTCTCACAATATCATAAACATCGATTCTTATTATTAAATTTCTCTCCATCCTTTTTCTTAATAGAAGGAAAAAATGACATATAAATCTTATAGTCTTTCACAAAAGTATTAGTATCTAAGATAATGGGACAAATTGCCAACATAGGAATCTCAATATTATGTTTGGGAGTCATAATATTCAATAATATGTAGTATGTTAAACACTATATGTGGGCAAAGATTGTATGCTTTTTATTATAATTAAAAAAAATTCTTAAAATTTAACATACCATTATTCTAGGAACATATGAACAGGCACCCATTATCTACTGCCATTTTTGTAATATATAGCAATAGTTAAAAAAGAGAAGAAAAAAGAAATACATAGCAGCAATTCATTTTTAGTTCTCAAACCCAAATCCCCAGTCTATTGAATTTATTAATTTATTTTGTTCCGTTTATGCCATTTATTGAGGGGATGATGTATCAGTAAATAATTTGTTAGACAGAGAAATTGACAGATAAATTGGACAGGGGATTTGACCTCGCAGTTCTCCAATTATTTTGAAATAAAAATTAGAACACAATTTTGTTGTTCTGTTGTGCCATTTATGAAGGGGATGATGTGTTAGTAAATAATTGGTTAGACAGAGAAATTGACAGATAAAATGGACAGGGAATTTGAATTGGCAGTTCTCCACCTATTTTGAAACAAAAATTAGAACATAATTTTATTTTAACCAAAATATAGTGATAAATTATGTTGCAGGTAGAATATAAACAGTTGTTACAAGTAATAATTGATAACTACTATAAATAAAGTTTGGGAATCAAAATTCTATTAATGAATGGTTTAGGTTTCTTTCTTGCAATCTCCAGTGACTCTTGATGCTGGATATTTTTCTTCGCATCTCCTCTGACAACTTATTATCGTTGTAACATGATCGCATATCGAGTAGATGGGCCATTACCTTTGATTCTTTTAAAAGAAAACGACGATATAAAAAATTAGAGGGACAATCTCAATTAATTAAATAATTAATTCTACTTAATATCTTAAACTTTTGAGGTTATAACATAGAAATTGTGCTATCCTTGCCAAATGTACTTATATTCTTTACAAACTTTTCACTGCTCCAATGACAAATGTGTTTAAAGTACGTCTTTATCTCGAATTATCCCTTAACTCTTTTTTTTATAACTTGCAAATTACTTTTCTCTCATGTTGTTCCGTTTCTCTCATGCATTAATATTACCTTCGTCTCATATTTTTACCATTCCATACTCCATTTTTTTTTTCTTTTTGAAGATCAATTATATGAAATTTAAGGAAAAAGAGACAAATGATATAACATTTTTTAAGCCTTTTTGGAATGGCTTTTTTTAGGTTGTTTTTTGCTTAATTAATTTCAAATGCTGCTTTTACGTATGTTTGGATGGATTTACTCAATTTTCTTTCAACTTTATAAGATTTTCTAGAACAAGTCAAAGTCTTTGACACTTATTAAAAGCGAAATGAAATTTTTTATTTACATTTTTAATCTTTATTTGTGAATAATAAATTAAAAATATCATACATATTCATTTATCACATTACTTTTTTTTAAGAACAAGAGCTTTTGACTTAAACTAACGAACTCTTCTAGATTCAAATAATTATTTTTCACTTATGTCTCTCTTCTTCTACTCGTCACATGTATATTTGTTCTTTTTTTACCAAGTTTTTAGTCGCAATACTTTGGAAAAAAAACTAATTTCATTAAATCAAAATGAGCAGAACACATTAGAAGAGAAACACTATGGTAAACTTAAAGTATAAGTGTTTCCTCAATCCTTAACCTCAGACACTTGGAAAAAAAAAATTACCTGAATCTTTGAAGAAGATAGAGAAGATGAAGACAGCGTTCAAGAGGCATATATATTTATAACTCCTAACCATTGAGTACACTAAGTTGAAAAACTAGAAGCATTTATAGCATGAGTAGTTGTGTCATTTGTCTATTAATGAATGGTTTTATGAATTTGGTATATTGTGCGCTTGATTACAGGCTGAAATTTAGCATTTAATAAGTGGATAAAAAACTATTATGTTTTAGTCATCAGTCACTAAACCATTTTTTTTCTTTTCCTAGTGAATTTTATTTTGCCTTTCAGTAATAAGGTTTGAGGGTTTAGCTGGCCTCAATTAGCTTTACACAGGTTGGTTTCAATTATCGAATAATAGTGCCCCATAATAAAAGAGCCCCGTAACAAAAAAATTCAATGTTTTCCAACTATAATTCAAAAAACATTATATGCTTTTTTTTTAGAATAAAAACATTATATGCTTTCAGGACATTTTTCCTAACTTTCTCACTCACTCTAAAACATATTAAATTATGTGATTATTTAATTTTAGAATACACATGTGGTGAGGACCACATGAGGAACACACCAAAGAATATAGATCTCTCTCGGATTCGGTTGCTTGCACTACAAGTTATCAAGTTTACTTACTAGACAAGTTATTCAATTAGAATTCAAATTTGTTTGAAGTTTAACTTTAAATGGAAATTTGATTTTGAGTCAAAATTAAACAACAAAATAAATGAAGAATTTTATCTCCTCCAGGACTGCTAGGTGCGCCAACCACGGGAGGCTTATCCCTATAGTGGCCGAATTCTCTTACTCATAGGAGAGAGAAAATTGTTCCAAAAATAAATGGAAATATTATTTGATTTTGAATAAGATTTAAAATTAAATTAATCTCTTATTTTCTGAGACCTTATTTTAAGAGATAAGATAGAGTTTTTCTAGGACTCTCATAGGTGCTCTATAAATGGGTGGATGTAGAAAATTAGAGAACACATTTTTTTTAATTTCCCCGTTAGCAGTAGGCGTGCAGCATGCTTAGTGTAAGCATGTAACACGCAGTTTATTAGCATGTAACATTCTGCTGATGGGCGTACAACAATTTTCTAAATTTCTAGTAATTCGAGGAACTGGTCGCTCTCCCTTGCTTAGATTCTCTCCAAGACTTTTCCCAAAACAACTCTTTACTGTTATGTTTACAATCCCACCCCTTATACAACTTATTACAATTTATTCACATAACCACACGATCAAACCAGTAACCAAAATCAATACTTAACTAATTACAAAGGCCTATGCCTCCTAATAAACACTTTCCTAAGTAAAGGCTTATTAGTCAACTCCTCTATTTAAGTTAGAGTTTACCAGAAAATCTTGAAAAGCGCCAACACATAAAGACTAGGAGAGAAAGAGGTGTAATAACATTTAAATTACCTATCAATCTTTGAAAATGCTGAAAATATTCTCTCCAACATCAGAATTCAAGTTTGTCTTTTCACCTTCCTTTCTGTGTCACACAAAAAAGCAAAAAGCACATACAACCAGAATGAATTACAAAGACATCTTCAATTGACTGAAGAAAAACACAACATATCCCCAAAATATTGAGTAATGAATTCAAACATCATATCCATGAAGCTATTCTTCTAACACTTGAAGTCGTACAAGTTTGGCTAAAGAGTATTCAAGAAAAAAGGAAATTAATTTTCAAAACCGATAAAACTAACAATTAACACTCCAAATTTGGAGTGAAAAGACAATTTTCTCAATTTAGGGGAAAATTTTATATAGTAGGATTTTGACTAAAAGTTTCAATGTATAACTCAGACGTTATAGTTTTAAAGTTTCAGCATTTAATGAAAAGAATACGTTCAAATATTCATTGACGCATTTTAGGTGCATTGCATATATAATTATCTTTCAAATTAAAATTAAGAGAAAAGTACCAGATAGATAATAACAGAGTCGTTCTTGATAGCAGCTGATTCCTCCTCCTCAATCACAAAAGCAATCATTTGCATGCATATACCAACCCAACTCCATTCCTTTTCACAATCGAATCACAATTCTCATTGTGCGTAAAAACTCTAGCTTTGAAATGGAATGATGCCTCCACTGCATCAAGATGTCTGTTGAACAAGCTGTTAGTGACGCATCGCACGAACACATGGTCTGAACTAATATCATCGGGGTAGATCCAGAAATCACCCCCGCAAGTGTTGTCATATTTGTGGATTTGACCGCACTTGGTTTTAAGATGTAAGTCAAACGTAATTTCTATAAACCCATTGTACTTAGAAGAATAGGAGACTGTGCCGACTGGGAATATTGGAGCAACAATGCAAAAGGCAAAACCCATAAAATTAGAATTATGCCAACCATGGGGAAGCTTCATAGTTGTTGAAATCCCCTCGTCTTGATGCCTGAACCACTTTGGAACTTCATTTCCCAGATAACATACTTTAATTGAATGATCTCTTCCTCCCTACATCACCAGACACCAATATATATGAATAATAGTGTATTAATGTTAATTACTTCAGTCTTCAAAAATTACTTCAAAAAAGAAAGAGAGATAGAAAATGCATACGTACCAAATTCAATTTATCAACTCCGTATAAGAAATCAGTTAAAATGCTACGTGCATTCCGTCCTAGTTTCCGGCAATTTTGGAACAAAAATGTTTTGAAAATTAGGCCCTTCATATTGTCTAATCCATAGCAACCCGAACTTGATATTGTCTCCAGAGAAGTACATCCACTTGCATCAAGATCACTAACAGACGATGGAAGTTGTGGCAAAGATCGGAGCTTCTTGCAATCGCAAATTAAGAGTCTTTCCAGCTGATGAAGTTGTATGATGCTTGATGGTATATTCTCAAATGGGTTCCCGCCTAGACCTAACACGGTTAACGAGGATAAATGGCTCAGCCAAATTGGAATTTCTACTATACTGCAGTTACCTAGATCTAGTCGGGCGAAAGAGAACAATGAAAATTGCTTGACTTGGAGATGTTCAGGTTCCAAACACCCGTGGCGGGACAAGAATTTTAGACAACTTAAATAATAAATCCATTTTGGGACAAACTCGAGTTTTTTACGCGAACTCATATCTTGACGACGGAGCCCAAAAAACTTTTCAATTATAACTGCGTTGCTTAACACTTGGATCCCTGTGAATTTTTTCAATCTCGAACAATCCCAAAGATTAAGGATTTGAAGAGACTTCAACTTAAAAATGTTAGTTGGGAGACTCTCAAGCATTTTGCATCCTCCAAGACGAAATTCCCTCACACAATCAAGACCCTCAATTGAAGACGAAGACACTTGTTCTATTGATGAGTAATGCAAATTCAATATTTTCAGATTTCTCCGAAGAGCTGCTGAAAGATTCTTGATTTGTTGACAACCTTCGAGGCTCAATTCCACAAGATTTTCTAACAACCCAATTGATAAGGGCACTTGTTTTATTGACAAGTCGCTCAAATTTAAAACTTGTATATTTCTCGGAAAAGAAGCTGTTGGAAGATTCTTGATATGTTGACAATCACGAAGGCTCAATTCCACAAGACTTTCTAAACGCCCAATTGATAAGGGCAATTCTTTTATTCCAGTCCCGTCTAAATTCAAGTATTTGATATTCCCCGATATCTTTGGGAGTGATTTAATCTTAATGCAACCACGTAGTGTAAGAGATCCAAAACATCCTTGGAAATTAAGCGGAGGAACTTCAACTAAATTTATACAACCCTCAAGATTAATACTTTCTAGCTTTGGAGCTCGAGATAGATCTGGAAGTTTGATGAGTTGTTTGGAATAACCAAGATTAATACGCTTCAAATTTCTAAGATTCTACAAGAAAAAATAAATTAATTTTGTAAGCCCCAATAAATTCATGAATAAAAATGTGATTTTATGATAATTTGGATTATGAATTTCCCCATTAGTACATGTCATGATACTTTACTTGCAATAAGAAAATTATTATGTTATTTGATGATCAATTATGTAAGCATGTCTGAATAGGCGTGTTTTTAGTTCATGAATTTAAATTGTACATGAGATTTTTAAAATTATCAATTTTTTAAAGATTTTTATCCCTGCTTAGTAATATTAAGTTACAAGGATTTATTAGGAATTCTAAATGTTCCAATAGATCCTAAAAGATCACGCATGGTAAAACTTCAAATGTCAAAATGATAAATAACATTAAGAATGCATAAAGTTCCACGAGTATTACTTAGGTTATGTAAGTTATTTGATTCACAAGGATTAAATTCAATCCACATCATGATTAAAGGAAGTTCTTAGCTAGGATATCTATAAACTGGATACAAACACATAAAGTAGACTTAACTTTCTCAGTAATGCAAATCATACCATAAAATTCCAAGTCAAGCTAAGTCCAAAGGTTTGATTTAAAGTGACTGTCAGGTAGTCAATTTTGTCTGTGTAGATTTTTATCATATATGATTTACACTTTTTTATGTTGGTCTACTAGTAAAAATAGTTGAATTCCAACTTTTGAAATTTTCTTGGTCTTACAAAGTAGTAGTCCGAAAACTCAGGTCGTTACAAATTTAGTAAGTTATTGGTTTTTTTAATAAATAATAATAGGTAATCATAAACACTTAATACATGATATTCAACTTATTAATTAGTATTATAGCATACCTGTACACCACTCCAAAGTTGCTTAAGCTCGCTACAGGGCATGTCAAGTTCAACGAGATATTCCCCCTCATAATTCGATGGCAAAGATTTTAATGGGTAGCTATACCAGCAAAGATATCTTAAGGAAGGAGGAAGAAACTGCAGACCTTCAGTAAGATATATTTTGAATTTATGATCATCAGAATGATTTGCAATGTATATCTTGAGCAATCTCAGTCTATGCATCTCGTTGAAAACTGTAGGTTTCAAGTGTAGATCATCATCAATCATAGACATGTCAAGGTATATTCCTTCGATTGCTCTGGTTCCCTAGGAATTTAAAGAAATGATAAATGAGAATATGAGTTATGAAAAGTAAAAAGGAACAGTTACTAAAACTAATTACGTATAGAGAGAGAGAGAGAGATGTTGTTCTGTAGTAGCTTAATTAGAATTTGATACTCACTCTGTTGTTTTTTAGAACATTATAGACGTCGTGAGGAATCCACAACCGGCTACGCTCGCCAGGATCTTTAATAGATTGTTGGCGAACAATTTCCCAACCCATCTCTTGTATCAAATCATGCATCCGAACTTTGCCCTTAAAAATGGTAATGAGAGACTTGTTTATGAGAACTTCAATCCCCAAACTTGGAAACAAACCACAATTATCTAGTATGCTCTCTATAAAATCTCTTCTCTCCCCTTTAAGAAAATATGCAATATCAAGGAAAATATCCCGCTCCTTATCATCTAGCCCATCATAACTTATTTTCAACACCTTTTGAACGTCTGAATGGGGAATTATTTTTAGCTTATTCCATGTGTGTTCCCAATATTCTACGGCTTGAGAATGAACGGAGGAACCTATTGCTTAACTTGGTGTATTGCCTCCAGTATAAGTTACTATTGCTTTTGACAATTCAATGAAACGTGTTATGGAGGGCTTTGTTTTAAAGGCATTCAAATAAAAGAGTTCAAGTGCTTTCTCGAAATCTAATGGCTTAACTTGGTGTATTTCATCGGCATACTTTTTAAGGAGTTGTGCATCTCTAGTCGTTATGATGACTTTACTTCCTGGGCCAAACCAACTGCCATCTCCTAACAAACAGTCCAGCTGCCTTATATTATCAACATCATCAAGAACAATGAGCATCGTTTTATTGTGGAGCCTATTTCTCACAGACCTGTTGGCTGGACTTTCTAGATCTCTTTCCTCCAGTAGCTTTGAAAACAGTTTGATTTCTAGGTAAGGCAGTCCATGCTTTTCTGAATTTTCCCTAACGTCCTGAAGAAAGCAGCAATTTTCAAATCGATAAGAGAATCGATTGAAAATTTCAATGGCAAGAGTAGTCTTGCCGATACCACCAAGCCCCCAAAGGCCTATGACACGAGGATTTGGTAATCCAAAGCATAACAAGGATTCAATTTCCCCAAGTTGTTGATCTATTCCAACAAGGCCCTTTGAGAAATCAGATGAAATTAGCAAAAAAGAGAAATGAATTAATATGAAAAAACCACAATGAAATTAGCAAAAAAGCAAAACAAAATAAAATGTGTACTTTTTTTATTCTTTTTTGAGAAATCAGATGTATCCTTCATATTACGGATTGTAATTTTCAGATTGTATTATTGTTTTGTTTAGCTATGCATTTTAAATCAAAATTTGTTACTTTTAGCACTACAGCTTTGCTGGCACTTTTGTTTTTGTTATTTGTTTCAAAAACTGAAAAGTAGCAAATTCACCTAATTAGATTTTGCTAAGACTATTTACCTATTTTAATTTTAAAATTAAAAAAATTACAAATTGAGGAAAGTAAAAATTAATTCTTACTTGTGTTGTCATTTTCTATTTTCAAATATTATTTCGAAGATTTATATAAAATATCATACTTACTGATCTTGTAAATGAAAGCCAGATAGATCAGCTGCAGCAGTCAAAGCATTTCTCCATTCCTCCACTTTTTTCAGCTCAAAACGTTCTTCGTGTGCAGCAAAGGCAATAGCATAACTCCCCTGCTGTTTCCTAATATCCGACGGATCGATGTTGTAAAAGACGGGTAAAACAATCTGAGCTCTTTCATTCTTGCATTTGAGAATGTGCACGAGCTCATCCAAGCACCATCTAGAAGAAGCATACTCTTTCGAGAAGACGACTATTGAAATCATTGATTCCTCAATTGCTCTCGAAAGTGCAGGTGAAATTTCATCTCCTCTCTCGAGATTCGGATCATCTCTGTAGGTCTGAATGCCTTTCCGGCATAAGACAGAGTAAAGATGACTAGTAAAGTTTTTACGAGTGTCCCCTCTGAAACTGATGAAGACTTCATTATTGATCACAGCAGAAGAAGAAGAAGCAACAATAGCCATATCGTTGGGAGGAAAAGAATGAGAAAAGGATTTCTTCGCTCTTTTGCTGCGAAAGAAAGAAAGAAAGATGAATATTATTTAAAGGTAGAACCGCACAGCAATTTCTTGGAAGGTAGAAAGAAGAAGAAGAAGAAGAGAGGTAGGTGTACGTAATTACCACACAAACAAAAGAATCCCAGGAAAGAGCAAAAAGAAGATTAAATTTTGGGGACCTTTCGGCAGTGTCATCACATGATGGGTGTTGTCCATTTTCCTGCAAAGTGCACGTCTAAGTCAAAAGAAGAAGAAGAAGAGAGGTAGGTGCACGTCTTTAAATTATTATATTTATTATTAGTAGTATTTTTTATTTTTTATTTTTTCATTTGTTACTGTAATGAAAAAAATAAAAAAAAAAAAAAAAAAAAAAAAAAAAATCTCCCCTCTTGCCCTTTCTATTTTTGGGTGTTGTCCATTTTCCTCCGTCTACACCTCAATGTGATTATTTTAGTAGGGGAACTCTAATAGTTAATGCTTTTCATCCTATTGGGACAATTAGTACAACTCATACCACAATGACTCGTATTTCCAAATATATTTATATATATACACACACACACACACACACACTAAGTGAACTCCACTTACTACACATAGAGAATAATGTGTATTAAGTTTTAATTATCATATTATTATATAACATCTGAATATAAAATTTTAAAAAAACTAAAATGCAATAAATAAATAAATAAACAAAGTTTAGTTTTAGGGCAAGCCAAAAAAAAACAGGGTAAAAAAAAATTATTAAAGTGAATAAATAAATAAATTTCTCGAGATTCTGAGCACTTTACATATACTTCTCAATAAGTCTAAATATAGAAAGGTCAACACTAAGACTTCTATAACTACAATGACTAATACAAACAAAAAGTAAATTCTGATCGACTTCACAGTTAACATAATGCTAAATTAATTTTCACATTTATAACTAAGAAGTAAAATTTATTCGAACAGAATTTTAAAATAAAATAACAAATAATGTGGATCAAGTAGATAAATCACTTAATACCAGAGCAAAAAAAAAAAAAAAAAGATAAATCACTTAATGCATAAATCGAAATTAAAGAACAATTCTAAAGAAGACAAGAATACAAACAATAAGAAATTTGGAAAAATAAAAATTATCAATACATGGTTGAAGAAAAAAAAAAAAAAAAAAAAAAAAAAAAAAAAAAAAAAAAAAAAAACGCAAAGAAACAGAGCTTACCTTCGTGCCTTTGAGGATATCACCAAAGAAATTCCAAATCTACCAAAAACGACATGATTATTAGAAATGTAAAAATAAATAAATAAATAAAGGACGAAAAAAAGTAGAAAAAAACAACCATGATTTCCTCTGAAAGAATAATTTGTGAGTGAAAAAAGCAAGCAAAATATTATTATGTTCCGTAGAGGAAAACTAAATTTTATGACCTACAGATTGTGGGTTTTCTTGTACAACTATGAAATTTCAAAGAAAAACACAAATCATCACCACAGATTTTATGAAACCAAAAGAATCGAAAAAAATAGAGAAGAATGCCGTGATTCGAGGAGAAACAAGCCGAAAAAATCAGGGCATACCTTGGTATCTTCTATCAAAACCCAAACTCTTACAGAGAAATGAAAACCGCAATTGGAAACCTAAATCATAAGAACAGCCCAAACTTGTACAGAAGAACGACCCAAACTTCAAAAGATCAAAAACATAAATTAGGGAATACTGCGCGATCTCCACTATGAGAGGGAAGAATTCTTGCCACCCAGCTATAATACATTTCCAAATATATATATATATATATATATATATATATATACACACTAGTTGAACTCCACGTACTACACATAAAGCATAATCGTGTATCAAGTTTTAATTATCGTATTATTATTATTAAAAGTATATAACATTTGAATATAAAATCTCAAAAAGAAATTAAAATGAAATAAATAAATAAATAAAGTTTAGTTTTAGAGCAAGCCAAAAAAAGGTAAAAAATAAAAAATAATTAAAGTAAGGAAATAAATAAATAAATAAATTAAGAAGAAGAAGAAGAAGCAACAATATCGTTGGGAGGAAAAGAATGAGAAAAGGGTTTCTTCGCTCGTGTTGTGAAAGAAAGAAAGATGAATATTGTTTAAAGGTAGAACTGCATGACCAAGTGGTTTAAATTAAGGTACATCTAAGTCAAAAGAAGAAGAAGAAAGAGAAAGGTACGTGTACATCTTTAAATTATTATTTTTATTATTAAAAAAAAAACACTATCGCATTTAGGTAGCATTCTGAACTGGAAATTGTAAATTTTTGAAAATAAAATAAAAGGGAGGAAACAAGGAAAGAAAAATAGAGTGAATAAAAATTGTACACCTCACTTAAATCCACATATTAAATCCACATATTAATGTTTAGAAAAGTACAACTTCAAGACAAGTGGTAAACAATTTCCTAGAAATGTCTTGGGCGATAGAAAGAAGTTAGTAGTCAGTGAATGATACGTAGATGGTGGGTTGGGTCATAGAAGAAAGAGAAATTGGGTTACGTCATAGATGGTGGGTCCTTAATTAGTTTTTTTTCTTAATAGAAAAACAATAAGCTTTCAAAACACTTAGGGTCCGTTTAGTTCGCTGATTTGAGTTTTTAATTCGAATTGAGATGTGATTTTATGTGAGAGTTTTTTACTGTAATAAAAAAGTTAGATGTGATTATTTATGAGAGTTTTTTACTGTAGCAAAACTCGAATTCTAAACTCGAATCAGCGAAATGAACGGGCCTTAGATCTTTTTAAGTTCATGGATTAAAATTTTTAAATTAAGATTTGATTTTGATATGAGAATTTTTAATTGTAATAAAAAAAATTATATGTGATTTTTAATTGTAATAAAAAAAAATTTAAGTTCATGGATTTTTTTTTTTTTTACCGAAATGCCAAATTTATTGCTTTGCATGCGAGTTGTTATAATAAAAAATTATTTAAAAACATGTATCCAAGAAAAGTAACAAAGAATAACTCAATATAGTAATCTATACAACATTACTGAAGTTTTATTCAACTTTAATAAAAACAAAAGTCAATATAGTCTAACAAAACGTTTCATTATGTTTTTTTTTTCCCCTGACAAGGAAAAGGATTCGGTGTGTTATTAAATCGCTATGCATAAGTCACCGATTGGTAAGCTTCGTTAGTGAAATTCACATGGTGGCTCGCAACAATAGCCATGTCGTTGGGAGGAAAAGAATGAAAAAAGGATTTCTTCGCTCTTCTGCTGTGAAAGAAAGAAAAGAAGATGAATATTGTTTAAAGGTAGAACTGCATAGCAATTTGTTAGAAGGTAGAAAGAAGAAGAAGACCATCTAAGTCAAAAGAAGAAGAGACGTAGGTGTACGTCTTTAAATTACCACACAAACAAAAGAATCCCAGGAAAGAGTAAAAAGAAGATTAAAAAGGGGGGGTCATCACATGCGTGTTGTCCATTTTGGGGACCTTTCGGCAGTGTCATCACATGGGTGTTGTCCATATTCCTGGAAAGTGAACGTCTAGTCAAAAGAAGAAGAAAAAGAGAGGTAGGTACACATAGAAATGGTAATTTATATAACGTATTATATTCGTGTCGTGTTTTGATCATTTTTTTTTAATTTACAGTTAATATGAACACGGCTCGTGATAAGAAATTTTTTAAAAACCGCAATACAAACACAACATGATAATTTTTCAAGCTGATACGATATGACACAAAAATAACTCGTGACACAAAATTGACCAGGGTCATTTTAGGAGAAACACTTATTGGCAAGATGACTTTTTAAATCCCAGAAAAACAAACTTAAAAAATTTTCTTTGTAATGGAAATTAAATTATGATTATTATTTTTTACACTACTAGTCATTTAAAATGCTTTGATTAAGAGCAAGCTTAAAAAGAGCTTGTTGGTGCTCAAAATGCTTCTTACACTACTTGTCATTCAAGAGAAGAATTCCAGACTCTCTTCTCAATGGCAGGACACCCATCAATGGTTTGATTAAGGAGGAAGTAAAATTTGGTCCTTTTGGTTGTTGATAAGATCTGAACCTATAAAGTTTGCCCGCACACATTTTTGTTTATGGAGCGAGACCATGTAGCAAGGAAGGTAGAGATGGTGTTAGAGCTGAAGTAATTGGAACGATCTAGAATTTTATTATCCATACGTATTTTAGGGCATGTTTAGTTCGTAAGTTTTTAATTCGAGTTGAGATATGATTTTATATGAAAAATTTTTACTGTAGTAAAAAAAAAATTAGATATGACTATTTATGAGAACTTTTTACTATAATAAAATTCAAATTTTAAACTTGAACCAGTGAAACGAATAGAGCTTTATATATTTCAACGAATCATTATATATATATATATATTTATAGCATTGAGTTAAAAATCTTGTTTTTATGGAAAATTTATAAAACCTATTTCGCTTCAATTCCACAAATTTTTTTCCAATCCATCCACAAAGTAGAAAAATATATTATAATTTGCTTCATATTTCCGTCCGACAATAAAAAAATAGATCCTTCAACTTCATTCGAATTTTGACCCATTGTCATATAGTTACTGCTAGTAATGAAGCAATAAATTCTACCAAAAATCAATTAAAAAAATAATAGAGCAATGTTATATATATTATTATCGATCAAATTACGATTTTACATATTAATGTGATGATTGTGATAACTAGTAGTTTTATATATAATAAAAAAAAATGTACAATTATACATCCTTCTTACTTAATGCTGGGTGATAAACTTTTGAGAAGACAGGATTCAAAGAGTAGTAAAGCCTCTTAAATTTCAATGCGTGTAGCTCATTGATTGGCCATTCATTCCCACCCTAGGAAGTGAAATATCCCATCATTCAACAGGTCCAGCACAATATATATATATATATATAGAGAGAGAGAGAGAGAGAGAGAGAGAGAGAGCACTTCAAAAAACTCCATACTGCATGTCGAGAATCCTCTAGGCAACAATTTAAACGCATCAAAAACATCTTATGACTTTTGAGAGTAACCTCCATGTATCAAGTGGTGCACCTGAATGAACTTAAAAAGGGTATAAATGCAAGAAAAAAAATGTCCATTTAACTTAGCAAATGAGAAGTCAACTTCAAGACGCGTTTGTATCTCAAAAGATCAAGGATGTAGACACAAACAGGGAAAGTGTGAAGCCTGGCAAAATTGAGTAACACAATCTTCTATAGCTTTAAACCTGTTAATTAGTCTTATGCAGAGTCTTGTTCTACACAATTCCAACCTCCAACCAAAACAAGCTTCTTCACTGAAAGGAGAAACTTGCAACCTCTTCGTCTTCATCCTCGTTTTCACTGAGTGTCTCAAAATCGTCACCTCCCTCATCCTCGTCCCTTTTAGCTTTGCTCTTTTATGCTTTGTCCACCGACCCAGTGGTCAAAACCGGTGCGTATAGAATTAGTTTCAAAATAATTTTATTTTTAACAAAAAAGTAAAAATAAAATTGTTTTGATAATCATTTTGAGACTAATTCTAAAATTGTGTTTAGTTAATTTTTTAAGAGATTATTTTGAGTATAATAAAAAAGTGAAATCGTATTTGATTATAATTATTAATTAATATATTATAATATTATTGATAAGTACCATTAAAAATAAAAAAGAAAAGTGAAAATAACTTTCAACTGTTTTTTGATTTCTTAACAAAAATCATTCTCACTGTTTTCATTTCCATTTTTATTTTCAAAACATTTACTAAACAAACGTCGTTTTGTTTTCATTTTTTTTTATTTCTCTAAATACGTGAACCGTTTTCAAAAACGGTTCCAAACACACACAGTTTCCCCCCTTGATTTCTCCATATCCTTCCTCAATCTATCCATGTTCTCCTTCCTGCATTCTTCCTCCAACCGCAGCTTCTCTTCTCATCTCTTATCGATGTCAACCCTGTAGAAACAACCCAAACAAATTTGGAAACAATTATTTAATCATCAAGTTTGCCATGGCATTTAATCATCTACAGAGAAATGTGCGAGATATTTCATGGATTTACTTGTAATTTTCCAGGTACTCCTCAGCACTTGCTTCGATCGCCTTAAAGAAGTCATCCATTCCAACACCTGAAACACCAACTGAACGTAGATTCTTATAGAACTCATCTAGTACGAGGGTGAGGCTCTAGAGTTAAAGTCGACGTTTAAGATTCGTCTGAATTTACTGCTGATTGAAAAGCCTCAAAATCGTCCATCCACTGTTTGATCGAATCACACAAATTAAAAATTTAATGTGATCATTATTTTATATTAATTTAACTACAAAGTATTAAAGAGAAGAAAAAAAATTTTACCGTCGCTTGATTAGGACGTTAATTTTTAACTCCTCCAACACTATTTTGAGCTTTAAATTCCAAAAACACTACAGTCCTTTCTTAATGTATCTCCGGATCAACATAAACTTAAATAAATAGGTGTTCTAATAGATTTCTTAATACATGAGATGAATGAATGAAAAGGTCACTTAAAATTATCATTCACTTTTCTCAAAAGTATATATATTTCTCTGCAGTCATTTTCTCTTCTAACTGTTTTTTTTTTTTTTTTTACGTGCAGCTTTTTCTTTCTTTTTCATGAGGAACATATTTTTTTTTTCTCTTCCTCAATTTTTCTGGGCAACCCCTTTCTGGAACTCCCACTATACGTGTTGTTGTACGTATTTTGTTTTGCTTTATGTGAACTTTTTTTTTGTTTCGGAGGAAACGTATTCCTTCTCCTTTTATTTATAAATAAATAAATGAGAGATGTGGAGAGATTAGGAGTATAAGAAAATTTCTCTCTTTTTGTATAAAAGTGACTAGATCTAACTGTATTTAAATTAATTTTAAATTAATTTTAAATTAATTAATTAAATTAATTAATATTTATATTTAGAATTCTCAATTCTAAATTAATAAGCATAACCCAATATGATATATAATTCACATTAATCATATGGAGCCGTTGAGAGGAAATATAGACATTATAATTTTAAGCTCTAATAATTTTAAAAATTAATTAACACCTTAATTAATATATCAAAATCATTAATTCTAAATTACTCCACTATAAGTTTAGAATTGCACTCTTAAAATTACAAAACAATCATGTTCACGGAATTTGTGTTGTCTATTGATATAGTCACTATATACGAATTAATCATCCATAAACGATTCATAATTAAAGCTATGAATTTTTCGTTGACTTCTTTAATTATATCTTTCTCTATAAGTACCATTAATCCTCTAATGAATAATATATTTTATGATCCAATCATAAAATTGAGCGCTCTTATTATTCAAGCCCCGAATCAATACTTTAGGAACTGTCCTTCTACTTCATTATGAAGGAATTGATTTCATCTTGTAAATTGATATTCACGACTATTTATTTTATTATGCTCCCAATATACCAAGACTTTGACACCATTCATATGTGTCATTACTCAATATGTCAAAAACATAATATCATAAATATGAGTGTCTATTAATTACTCAGAATTAAGATTAATTCATATATGATCATCATTAATTGATATTGAATGCTCCATTTAATAACAGAATTTATGAGAGACTCATAATTAATCGTGTTCTAGTCCTATGTAATCATATTACATAAAGTGTTTTCATTCCAATAATTTCATTATTATTAACCTATAATAAGATTATTTCATTCAGAATGTAATGAACCACACTAGTAATTTTAAATTAAACATCCAAATTTTAATTTATAATTACGGATAAATTTAAATTATTTTACTTCATACATTATTCTCTGCATATAACACTTATATATAATGTTTAAAATTACATTTAAAATAATATAAGAATTTTTGGTATTTGTAAACCATCATATGCATGCAAAATAATATTAAAAAAATTTCTCATTTTATTAATAATCATCAAAATATTTACATCTTATTTGATTTATGAGCACATAACCTAACAAAAGCTTCTGTAATTATAGCGCCAGAAGCAGACAAAGTGAATATCAAGCTAATCTGCTCCTTTCTCAATCACTGAAATGACCTGCAATGGAGCATTAGGAAAAAGAAAACCCAGGTAAAAGTAGCATACACCAAATAAGAACCAATAATTTATCGAAATCATGGAGAATTTTTTTTTTCTTTTTTTTTTATAAGAAACAAAACTTCATTAATAAATCACGAATTTTATAAATAAATGGGTCCGTTTAGTTCGCTGATTTGAGTTTTTAATTCGAGTTGAGATATGATTTTATGTGAGAGTTTTTTACTGTAATAAAAAAGTTAGATGTGACTGTTTCTGAGAGCTTTTTATCGTAGTAAAACTTAAATTCTAAACTCGAATCGGTGAAATGAATGGAGCCGAAGTTTTTAAACGGATGAGGAATCCATCCAGGGGAAATAAAAAGCAAAAACACGAACCAAAAAAAAATTAAATGAGGAAAAAAACAGCCGAAAAACTCTACAAGAATACTGATTAAACACCTCCCAAGCAGAGCCACAACCAATAACCTTACACCAGCCTACACTAAAATCATGGAGAAATAAATAAATGTATATTGCTGACATCAATGATTCTTTAAAATGGTTGGCACTATGAGTGAAAGGACCGTAAAAGTTACAAGATCAATATGCAATTGCTCTTCACAGGTGTTATCATCCAGCGAAGATAAGAGGTTAAATAGGTCTGCTAAAGTTTGTTTTTTCACCCCATCAAACTTTGTAACAAACAAGTTGAGCGATGTAAGGATTCTTCCATTACGTCCAAGATTAAGGTATCGTTCATTTCACCGATTCGAGTTTTTAATTTCAAATTTGTTACAGTTAAAAGTTCTCACAAAAAGTCACATCTAATTTTTCCTGCTATAGTTAAAATGTCTCACATAAAGTCACATCTCAACTCGATTTGTAAATTTAAATCGGCAAACTGAATGAGGCTTAAATTGCTTCATCGCTTCCTTATACCGAACAATATCTCTTATGTCAATGTTTGCACCAAATGGGACGGTCATCACAGCGGGGTCAAGATTGAGGACATTACTCCGCATGTTAAAAGCATGTGTGTGGTAGACTAATCGGTTCATAAATGTTGTTTTTCCACTCCCTAATCAGAACCATAAGATTTTGTATCTTTACTCCATTTGTTTTTAATAAGAAACATAATACTGAAAACAGTAAAAAAAAAAAAAAAAAAAAAAAAAAAAAAAAAAAAAAAAAGAGGACAAGGCGCCCTCAAGAAAGAGAAGAAAGAGAAAGAGGGTTAGGTCATAGATGGTGAGTCCCTAATTAACATTTTTTTTTAATAAAAAAACAATCAGCTTTCAAAACACCTAAGTCTTCTTCAGTTCGCCGATTTAAATTTTTAATTTGAATTAAGATTTAATTTTATATGAAAGCTTTTAACTGTAATAAAAAAATTAAATATGATTTTTTGTAAAAACTTTTAATTATAACAAAACTAAAGGTTCGTTTAGTCTGCTGATTCAAGTTTTTAATTCGAGTGGAGATGTGACTTTATGTGAGAGCTTTTTACTATAGCAAAAAAGTTAAATGTAACTGTTTTTGAGAGTTTTTTACTGTAGTAAAACTCAAATCAGTGAAATGAACGGGGCCTAAAATTAAAAACTCGAATAGAAATCTCTACAAAAAGGTCAAATAAGTGGCCACCTTGTCTACCACCTCAATGCCAAATCAGCTGCCACATTGGTGAGAGGCACTAAGGGTGCCGTACAACTTTGCGTAGGAATAAAGCTAAGGGTACCGGCGGTTGCCCTCACCACTTGACGTGGCCTCCAGTGTCTGTCCACTTAGCTTTGACATATGAGGATGTGAAAAATTTTTATTTACTGTGGGATCTACAAAATAATTAAAAATTTAAATGAATTACATTAATCTTCATCCAGCGAAGATAAGAGGTTAAATAAGTCTGCTAAAGTTTGTTTTTTTCACCCCATCAAACTTTGTAGCAAACAAGTTGAGCGATGTAAGGATTCCTCCATTAGGTTGAAGATTAAGACTCTATTCATTTTACTGATTTGAGTTTTTAATTTTAAATTTGTTACAGTTAAAAACTTTCACAAAAATTTATATCTAACTTTTCATGCTATAGTTAAAAAGTCTCACATAAAGTCACATCTCAACTCGAATTGTAAATTCGAATCGGCAAACTAAACGAGGCTTAAATTGCTTCATCACTTCCTGTTGAAAAAAGTGCATGTGTGTGTTGTCCCGCATGAAAAGTGGATGAGAATGTGAAGTAGTTTATATGCAGGGAAAGACCCACGACCAAATAGGTTAACCTTTTGGGTCAAATTAGACTCCTGAAGTGTGTTAGGCTAGTTTCACATGTGGTGTCTCCCCAACAAGTAGTATGAGAGCCGATGGTTCGCATGGATCAAGCGATCACACTCTATTACAGTTCCCACGTTGCCTCTCGTGGAGAGTTGGTGTTCCCACAGGTGCATAGATGGTGGAGCATTTGGTGGACTCACATGGTTTCGGCTCTCTTTCTCATGCTTGAGTTGGCTCCTGTTTAGAGTGTGATGCTTGGATGTGCCGGCTACTTAAAACTTTAATTCGAGGGGGAGCTCGGTGAACACACACATGAGGGAGAGATTGTTGAGAAAAGCGCGCGTGTGTTGTCCCACATGAAAAATAGATGAGAATGTGAAGTGATTTATATACATGAAATGACTCAAAACCAAATAAGTTAACATTTTGGGTCAAATTGAGTTTCTAGAGTGTGTTAAACTAGTTTTATATGTGGTGTATTATCAACACTTTTTTATACCAAACAGTATCTCTTATGTTGATGACTCGATGTTTTTGCACCAAATGGGACGGTCATCACAGTAGGGTCAAGGTTGAGGACATTACCCCCCCGCATGTTAAAAGCATGTGTGTGGGGTAGACCAATCGGTTCATAAATATTGTTTTTCCACTCCCTAGTCAGAAACCATAAGATTTCGTATATTTACTCCATTTGTTTTTAATAAGAAACATAATACTGAAAACAGTAAAAAAGAAAGAGGACAAGGCGGCCTCGAAAATTAACAAAACAGTAAAGAAACAACATGAAAAAAGCTAAAAATCAGCAGCCATCGTTATACATTTCCAGACTTCCAATTCAAGATAATCAAAGAAAATGGAAAGTTCTTAAAAGCTTTATCGGTCTAACAAATATACATACACAACAAATAAACCCAGCAATACCAATTAATTGATTAGATTACCTGTAATTCCTAGAACAATGATAATTAGGACTGATAATCCGGATAATGACATGACAACACAACTCAAAATTCGTACGAAGTTAGCGGATTTGAGTTTATTATAAATGAGTTTGAGACATAATCGGGTTGACATGATTTGCATGATTAATAAATGAGTTAGGTTATGGTTGACCTCTTAATACGAAGTGACACAAATCGACACAATTAACTATATGTGTCATCTACAATATAATGATATGTGATACAACATGAAAGTTTATATGACATGTTAAATACAAATAATTTTAATTTTACCATTTGTAGGTAAAATTTATTTATTTTTCTTAAAAGAAAGATAAATTGATTAATAAACATGTTAAACATGTCTTGACCGTGTTAAATAAATTATTATTATATTAATTATTTATTTAATATATTAATTTAAATGGACTATACGAGTTAACACGATTAACACGATTAATAAATGAGTCGTGTTTGAGTTGACCTTTTTAACACATTTAATAAATAAATCATATTTAAATTAATATTTTTTGACACAATTAATAAATAAATTGATACAAACACAATCCACTAACACTAACACGAATTGCTACTCTTAATGATAATAACTAGTTTTCTCTTAAAGTTGGCTGAAGAAGTCCCTGGCTGCCTCGAGGACGATCCAGCAAACTCGTGCCTCCGATCTCAATGAACTACGACTCCGACATCGGCGATCTCGCGGCTCCAATATCGGCGATCTCGGGGCTACAATCTCGCCGATCCGTGGCTCTGATCTTAGCTTAGAGATCGTGGAATCTAAGCTCCCTCAGGAGCTCTATCTCTTCCTTCGCGTAGAGATCGCCGAACCATACAGATCTCGAGCCTAGCACCGTCAGACGGTCGGTGGAACATGAGTAGATAGCTGAGATCTCGGCGTCGCCGGAGGGGAACCCGAGTTGGATTCTCAAATCATTCGACGCACTTAGCGAAGGCGTTCTCAGCCGGCTCATGCTTGTGGCTGAAGCCATTTTTCCCAAAGCCGAAGGTGTGGACGACACACGACAGAGACTCAATTTCATCCGAATCAGTTTAGGCGCCAACAATCGAGTCTGGAATCACAGTTCTCGAACTTCTCTCATCGATCTCCTTGTTTCTAATTTAGAATTTGTTGAGTTTTGTTTCTACTTTAGAGTTTTTTTTTTTTTTTTTTTGAATGTTGTAGTTCAAATTGTGATTTGAAGGTTCTTTGATTTGTTTGTTATTTTTTGTTCGAGAAATTATGGGGTTGTTCTTTTGCGTCTTGTGTTTTTGAGTTAGGGTGATTTTAGTGATGATCTTGAGTTGAGTTTGAGTTATAACTTGAGTTAAAGTTGTAACTTGAGTTTATATTTAGATGTGCACATTTAAGTTATGATTTGAATTGAGAATCTTTTTGAGTTTATGTTTAGGTGAGTCAAAATTTAAATTTATATTTAGATAGTATTTTAATAAAAAAACTCAATAGTGATGAAAAATTTTAATAGGGTATATAGATGGGGTTTTATTCGTCTTTTCGTTATGAATACATAGAAAAAAATCATCTCAATCACAATTAAAACGAAAAAGTTATAGCATTTTTAAGAATAGAAAAAATATTATTGATTAACTTGAGTTTGAGTTTATGAACTCGAGTTGAAGGGGAAACTTAAACTCGAGTTTAGCCCCAAACTCGAGTTCAAACTCAAATTTTACAAAAAAATATGAACTTGAAAAAAGTTGTAACTTGAGTTCAAACTTTTTCTGAGTTTCATTGCAAAAGAACAACCCTTATGTTCTTGATTTCTATTTTGGCAGTTTTTTTCCTGAGAAATGGGTTTATTTTGCCGACCGTCGTTGGTGTGGGTGACCGAATTTATGGGTAAATACGGTATTTATCAGCCGTTGTGTTGGTAAAATATCATTTTTACTGATAAATTTTAGTAAGATTTACCAGTAAATAGTGTATTTACTATATTTACTAGTAAATACAATATTTATTGATAAATATTATTGATAAATACGGTATTTACACATCGTCAGAATCGGTGATCAAATTTTTGGATGAACATAGTACATTCGAGTAAATACAATATTTACTAGTAAATACCATATTTATTGGTAAATATGGTACTTACCAATCATCGGTGACTTAAGTTACGAGGAAATATGGTATTTCTGATTAAATATGGTATTTACATGTAAATACCAAATACCGTATTCATCATTCGCTAGAGTCGATTGCTGGATTTTTCAGTAAATATCATATTTATAAGTAAATACGATATTTATCGGTAAACACGTAATTCACCAATCATTGGCGATGGTCGCTTGATTTTTAAATAAATGTAGTATTTATGAGTAAATACGATATTTACTTAATAATACGGTATGTACTAGCTCCCGGTAGTGGACCTAACTAGAAAGGGAAGGAGAGAGATGACTTAAGAGTACTTTTGAGTTTTAAATATTTTTGGAAATCTACGATATTAAATTGTGCTATAAACTACACGTTCTAAAAAATTATACTATAATTTATTAATCACCTTACTAATTGTTATTTCACAAATTCTCTTTAAAAAGTTCTCATCAACGGGTTCTCTCATAAAATTTAAATTTTAACCCAAATTATTTGGTGATTGTTTGGAAATGGGTTACAATTATAGTTTTTTAGTTATGTTATAATGTTTTCTCCCACAAATATTTTTAATTTAAAAAGTTACTACCAATAAATGCTCTCACAAAATTTTAAATTCTGATGGAAACCACTTGATTTAAACCATCTTCCAACCGGGCCCTTGGTTTAAAGCTGTCTTAGCACTATAGCGCATCTTGTGTTATTTCTTTAAGAAAGAAATAAATAACGTATTTTTAAAATTAAATTAATATATTTTAAAATTATTTAAAATAAATAACAACTTACATAATAAATAAACACATAAATAATTTATTTACTGCTAGTAAATTTTTTTTATTTTATAATTGATAAAAAGAATTATTTTCATATAAATATAGATTTTTAAAATTTTTACTACGTAAGTTAATTTTATCGGTAATAAATAAATCATTTATAAGTAAATAATTCATTTACAAGTTAAAGTATTATTTTTTAGAATTTACTATTTACTTAATTTCAAAAATATTCTTTCTTTTCCATTTCTTTTCCTTTCAATCCTTAAACCCAAAACCCCAGCTACTCCAACCAGCTCCGTCTTCCTCCACTCCAAAACCCAATCTCTCTCTCTCTCCACTCTTCAGCAACCATGTCCGAAATCCTTCTCCGCAGCTACGAGCTCGGCCTCCTCCGCTGCACCCTCCCTCCCTCTCCCTCTCCTCCTCCGAACTCCGACGACGCTCACAACCAACACCCTCTCCACTCGCTTGTCACCGACCTCCTCGCCTCCATCGAAGCCGGTCGCTACCTCGAAGTCCTCACTTCCCCCGCCGCTTCCCGTCTTGTCTTCGGACTAGACTCCACGCAGTCGCCGCTCGACGACTCCGCCGTGTGCGCCGACCTCGTCTACTCCGAGTTCCTCGGGCGAGCGGAATCGTTCTTGGGAGAAGATGACGGGGAAAAGGGCGTCAGAGTTGCGGTGGTGATGTGCGTTGCGGTCGCGGCGTTTCTAGGATTCGTGCAATGTAACATGATCGGGTGAGCCTACTTTCATTTCCGATCTTTGATTGTATTTTAGGGTTGTTTTTCTTTTGGTTAAATTTCGGAAATTGCGTTGATTTTAGGCCATTGGGAGGATTGCCAAAGTGCCCTTTGCCGTTGGGAGCGAGCATTGAATTTGAATTAGGAGAGTGGGACAATTGGGCGCGTAATCAGCTCATGTCTTCTGGTTCTGACTTGCTGGGAAAGTTGTCCAATCTCCAGGTACATTTTATTTTGGGAAAAAAAACAAAACTTTATAAACACACAATGTATTATGAAGCACAAAGCAAAGAGAAAGAAGAACATAAAAATGGAAAATGACCGAGAGAACAAGTGAAAAAAAGAAAAAAATGAATGATTAACAATCAGCGAATGCCCGCGCCGTAACCAAATCTGAAAACTGCAATCACTAAAGTCCTGATCTTCATGCAACCAAATTGCCATTGTAATTGCAGGAAAAAGTCGATTTATATATATATATATATATAAAACTGCAATCACTAAAGTCCTGATCTTCATGCAACCAAATTGCCATTGTAATTGCAGGAAAAAGTCGATTTATATATATATATATATATATATATATATAACGTATCAGCGAATTTTATGAACTGCTTAACCAATAGTGCTGTGACAGTTTTATTGGTTAACTTATAAATACATGAGAATTTTATGCATAAGGGTTAGTTTCTGATGGTTATTGAAACTGAAAATCTGGATAAACATTTCATTGCCAAATACTTCACAGCTTACAGCTGGGTAGATGATCTTGAATGTAATAATCACTCCTATACTTCTTTCTGATTATAGTCCCAGAAATACTCAAATCTGATTTTTACTTTATTATTATTATTAAAATTATTATAGTTACAATTACTATTATTGTTGTTGTTGTTACTTATAACGAAACTCTGTAATTTGGTAGCCTTGATTTTGTGTCCAAGTTACATTGTTCTTCAAATTGTTGAATTATTAAAATGTGTCTACAGTGTTTTCTGCGGGTGGCCTTTGTTAGTTGTTTATTTGTTTTAAGTTTGACATGAGTTGTCCTTTGTTGTCTTGAAGTACATTGTCTTTGCCAAGATGTTGCTCATGAGGACTAAAGATTTGTTATCCGAAGGGTTTAGGAGCATTTCGTGGTGGCTTTCTAGGGTAATACTTACTCAGCAGAGAATTATGGATGATCGATCTTCTTCATTATTTGATCTCTTGCAAGTCTTTACACGGGAAACTTTAAATCATTTCGGCACATTGGATAAATTAACAAGTTATTGGGGTGCTAGTTTGCATAACGCTGAGGGTTTAACAATAGTCTCGATGGTTCATTTGGAAGCTGGTATAATGGAATATACCTATGGGCGAGTTGATTCATGCAGGTGAATCTATATAGATATATTATCTATGTATTTATTTATTTTCAATTTTTGTGTCTTATATTGATATAGTACCAGATCCTTAATTCTCTGGTGGCAGCTCTTGCTTATATTGACTTGCATATGATTCAAGTAGAAGTTTTACTTCTTAATGGAAAGTGTTATCTTGCGATGATTCTTTTTGTTGCCTTTTCTTTTTCCTGTTGGTGTTTTTCTGATTTTTTGTATAAGACACGTTGTTACCTTTTCTGTAAATTAGAGGAACAAGAGTTTGATGTTTTGTTTTGGTGGTTCAGTTAAGGATTATTTAGTATAAGAGATCGGATTATATAGTATAAGAGATTTAATAGACCAAAGAGCTTTTTCAAAGGTTGTTATTCTTCTAAAGGGGTTCACTAATAATGTTTCCTTATCTAATGGGCTTTATTTCTGAATCCTTATCAAAGTTGAAATTGAACAGCGGAGCTTTCTATTATCTAATCTTTGTTTTTGTTTGACCAACCTTTTATGTAGTTGATTAATTGAAGTTTTCTTTGTGTCATTTGTAACTTTCCATCTCCATTTGTAACCAAAACACGTTAAAGGCTCTAGTTTTTACAGTAAATCCTTAATATTTAAGCCAGTTTAGTTCCCGAAGCTGTAGTTGCTAAAGACTTTGTCGTATTTAGATGATAAGTTCAAGAGTCATTTCTTTGTGATCAAGTTATTCTTGGGCTTCTTTATGATCTTTGCTGTCATTAGAGTTTGGAATGATTATCTTTTATGGATTAGAAACATGTTCTAACTCTCTTAGGAAAGGGGGTTATTTGGCTTGGTTGGTTAGTTGACTTCTGGTCTCCTTATGGTTTTCCATTATTCTCTGTCTCAATAAAGTTTTCCTCTCATAAACAAGTTAGAATATAAAAAAAGAGGTAGAAGATGGTGAAGGGTGTTTATGGTGATAGTGATACAGAATGATATTGGTTTGGCAAGAGAAAATGAAAGTTTTGCTTAAGAATCTAACTATGCCCTTTTAAGTTTTAAGTGACATTCTTTTCTTCTCTCTTTCTAGTCTCTACAGCTCTTGAACCTCTGACCTTGTGAAAGGATGTACCTCATCCAACCGCATAGGCTACAGAGAGGGTACTATGACTCTTATGATGCTACAGAGTACAGTCTATAGAATAGTGAGTATATTGCAAATGAAGTTGTAATTGGGGGTTCAAATTGCATTGCAGGTCTGTAAAAGCTCCGTTGCCTGTATAATGAAGCTGCTTTCTTGTGCTAGGGATTTGAAACATTTTCAGCTTTAATTACTTTAATGCAGTTAGTGTACGTAGTTCATAACTCTATATGGTGAATGTATTAGCTGGACACTCCTATCTTCTACCCACTTCATTCTCTTATACTTTGACAGTTCTGTTTGAATGTATCAGCTGGTGATGATTATATCACTGTGCGTCACTGTTTTTGGAAAAACCTGCTGGTTTTGGATCAAGTAAGATGGCTAGAGTATTGTGGAAGAGCATTGTCATCTTTTTGTTTTGGATGATTTGACTTGAAAGAGATGCTATGGTTTTTTAGGATATGGAGATGGAGATAGTGGACCTGTTTGATAAAGCATGGTTTTCTGCTTCCTTCTGGGCTTCTACAGATGAAGTTTTTAAGGATTTTCCTTTGATATTGCTAAGTCGGGAGGATGTCTTGATTTAAATGTTTGGAGTTTTGTACCGAGTGTATTTTGGTTCTGTGTTGGTTTCCTATTTTGTTGTATTTTCTTTGATGGATTCCTCATCCATATTCTCATTAATAAAAATTTTCAGTTATAAAAAAAAAGGATTTTCCTTTTTTGTTGATTGTTTTGTATTGGAAGAATTGATTATATATATACATATTGGTTTGTTTTTTGTTTTAAATTGTTATCAGCTTTATTATTTCTGTCAGCTTTATTTTCTCCATGTTATTGAGGACTTCTTGTTCTCACTTTCCTTTGTAATTGATTGTTATCAATGAAAGGTGGTTTCTTAGCAAAGAAAATTTGAACATTGATAATCCGACCTGTTCTTCCCTCCTCCTGACAGATGTTTGTTGTACCAGGTTACATTTTGAGTCAGCTGAAGCAGCAGCTGGTCTTGAGCTTTCTGTGACCGGTGTACTTGGCTTCCGTACTTTATATCAGGTTACCCTTTTAAGCGTGTTATTATGATTGTTTGGTTCTGAATTATATTTGTTAGCCTGACACACTGGTCTATAAAATAGGTAGAACCGAAGGCACAAATGGTACTTGTTGCAAACAGAATCTCATCTAACAGTGACGAGAACTGTCAATTGGCTAGCAGTAGACCCCATAAACAAGACTCAGATAATGATGATAAAAGTTCAAATCTACATCAAAGTGGAACCCATGAGGCCTCTGACATTTTGATAACCCCGAAACTGTTGGAGAATGACAATGGATCTGGAATTAGAGAAGAAGCCATTCAAGTTGGTGGCACCGCTGCCCCATTGAGTGCAATCCATCAGGCAGTCATCCTGGCTAAATGTCTTCTAATTGAGAAGAGCACCCGACATGATGATATGCAGAGTAAGTTAAACATTTGTGTAAATATAGCCATCTCTTTCTCCCCATGGGACAAATTAAGTGGAGGTGTTTCTTGGCTACAAGAACTGCCGGTGCTTTTATTTCTGGCGTAAACTTGCACATATAAGTTTTGATCTTTAATTTACTGCAAAAGAAAATGTTCACTGCATTTACAGGCTTTCAATGATATCCCATTTGTTACCCAGCGTAAATAATAGATTAAGATGCAAGAGTGGCTGCTTTTTTTGTTTTTTTTTTTTGTCTTTTTTGTCTTTTTTGTCCTTTTTTTTTTTTTTTGAGGTTACTAGGTTTAACATGTTCACCATTTATGGCTTGCATAATGGTAATTACAAACACACTGACGTTGATAGGAAAATTGATTCTATTCTAAATAGTAAATAATATTCGCTACAAATTATATTATTAATAATGCCCAAAATATTGTTCTGCCTTCTTTCTCTCTCTCCCACTCCCTCCAACCCTCTCTTTATTTACGTGTGTGTGCCCGTGCACGTGTGTATGTGGTGTGGGATGATGGGTTTATTGCAACTTTTTTCTGGTTGGTGTGGGCTTTCCTCTTTTCCTTTTGATTTCTAAGAATTATTATCTTTTTTTTTTAATGAGTTAGCTCTAATTGTTTCCTTCTTTCTCTTGCATGGTAGATTTCTTGTCTTCTAGACTTTGTAGTCACTAGTCAGCCTTTTGCTAGCTTCCGTAATTCAGGCAGCAGAACAGATTATATTCTGCAAATATGTAGGGCCTGTTTTTGATCATTCAATTTCTTAACATTTGTTTCAGGCTGGGATATGGCTCCATATATAGAAGCAATTGATTCTCAACAAGCATCATGCTTTACTGTAAGTCAAGAAGTAAACTCAAGTAAAATGTTATTTGTTTAGTAAAACAAGATTTTGATTCTTCCGTTGATAAGCATAGTGCAATAAACCAAGTTTAAGCGTGCTGCTTAAATTCTTGTTAGTTGTCTTTAATAGTAGTGATGAGGTTCACCTCCATCGAGAATTCTTTTTGGTCTCTGTTTACATGGGAGTTATTTTACCTATATCTTCTGACGTTAAAACTTCACATTTCCAAGATGCTTTTCATCAAAGGCCAAAATTTCTGCTAGAGTTTGTTGAGTTGGACAGACCTTTTGCAATGTTCTGGTTTTGTTCCATTATTTTGTTTGTTGAGGAAAGCTTGTCCTCTCTGACCTTCTGTAATTTTGCTCTCTCTCTCTCTCTCTCTCAATTACAATATCTGGTTGTTATCTAAAACAGTTTTATATTATGTATTTTTTCTTTCTCTCAATTACAATTTCTGGTTGTTATCTAAAACAGTTTTATATTATGTATTTTTTCTTTTATCATAACATTGTCTTTTTTTTTCAAAAAAAAAAACGGATCTTTTTTGTAAGGTCTACATTTCTCTTGCAAAAATACGCTGTAATACAAAATGACAAGAGAAACAAACTAAGGAGAACAAAAAAGGACCAAAAGAATTAAAATAGAATGTGCTGCAAATACCCTAATTGAAGGCAATTGTATTTCCATAAGACTTAGAAATGGAAAGAGATACAAAGAAACAAAGAAAATCATAGCAGTAGAAAACTGCAGACCTTCGCCTGTGTTGCCGGTCACACTTCAAGTCTTTTTTTTTTTTTTTTCATCATCATAATCATCATCATTATTATTATTATTATTATTATTATTATTATTATTATTATTATTATTGGCACTTCTTTTAAATGGGGGAAGTGTTAGTTTCAAAGGAATCTTTCCTCTCTTCGTTTTAGTCCTTATTCCTAGTTTAGTTATGCAAAGCATTGTGGTCAATAGGTCATTTGACATTTTGACTTCTTGTGTGGATTCCAAAACTGATGGAACGGCTATTAGATCTAGTCTATTTAATGGTTCCACAGGTAGTTTTGCGTAAGCATGTCTCTCTCATTGAAGTTCATGTTTTTGGCAGTTTTCTATTTCTCCTAAATGTTAGTTGCTCAGTTCTCTTGATTTTCCACCTTCTTGCTTTGATTAGATGCCTCTTATTTTATCAGATTGGGCATTGTTGTGACATCTTACGAATTAGATGGGAGTCAACTCGAAGTCGTACTAAGGAGCGTGCTTTGACAATGATGGATAAATTGGTATGCTCCATATTCGTTAATGTCAGTTTGATCTCTGGATATCTCATCATTTTTCTGTTTTCTAACTCAGGCGCCTAAATGATTGTTGCTTTATTCCTATTCATTTGTGAAAGAAACACATAATGTAAAGCAAATATTCATGCATGAAAACTTTTTTTTTATTTTTTAAATAAGCAAAAGCCTTATATTGATGAGTAAATTCCAATACATGGATAAGGGGATGAGGTGTTGTCTGGAAAGAAAACCAAAAGAAAAGTTACAACAACTAATAAATCACATAGGATACTGACAATGCAAATTCTTGTTCTCAGAATAAAGCTCTACTTGCTAAATGGCTTTGGAGGTTTTCTAAGGGGGTGGGTTCTTTTTGGCATAGTGTGATCAAAAGCAAATATGATACTGTTTTTGGTGGTTGGGAGTCAGGAGATTGTTCTAGGGTGACCTTCAGATGCCCGTGGAAAGCCATTCAGTCCCTGTGTTCTTTGTTTCGGTTCCATGCGATTTTGAAGGTAGGGGATGGTAAGAGAGTGATGTTTCGGAAGATGGGTGTGCAGGTGAAGAGTCTTTTGATGTTCTTTTCCAAAATCTTTTTAGACTGTCAACCATTTAGTCTTTTTATACAATAGGAAATGATTCTTCTCTTTCTTGGAGTTTTCATTTTAGGAGAAATCCTAGTGAGAGTTGCGCGAGGTGGTGGACTTGATCTCTTGTTTGGAGGGGGTGAGGGTCTGTGCTAGTTTAGAGGATAGATGGGTTTGGGCTTTGGACGGGTTGCGTATGTTCTCTTGTAAGTCTTTTTCAATTCTCTAGTTGATAACCAATCTTTTCCGGCATTTCCTCTTTATTATTTTGTTTGGAAAATCGGTTCCTACAAAAATTCAGGTTTTTGGTTGGTTAGTTGCACTTTGTAAATTGAATGCGCAAGATTTGTTGCAAAAGAGGAAGCCATTCCTTTCCATTTCCCTGTGATGGTGTGTGCTATGCAGGAGTGATAATGAGACATCGGGTTACTTGTTCCTCCACTGCTCTTTTTCTTCGAAGATATAGTGTAAAACAATAGGGGAGTTCTGTTTACAGTGGGCTTTTCCAAGAAGTGTTCCTGATCTAGTGGGTGTTGATGTTTCAGGTGATTGAAATAAGAGAACTAATCGGTTATGGAACATAGTAATCTTAGCTTCTCTTTGGGCGTTGTGGTTGGAAAAGAATAATCGGTTATGGAACATAGTAATCTTAGCTTCTCTTTGGGCGTTGTGGTTGGAAAAGAATAATCTTATCTTGATAGAGTTGAGGTAGATGTTAGTGATGTCTGGGATGGGATAATTTACTGGGTGGCGTTGTGGACTTCGCAAGATAAAGGTTTCAAGGCCTTTTCTTTCTCGGATCTCCTAAGGGGATGGGACTTAATTTTGTTATAGTTATGTCCCTGTCGTAGTTTTTGTTTGTTAAGTACTTTTGGTTTTGACTGTTTGGTTTGGTTTGAGGACCCCTTGTCCTCGGGTGTTTTTATTTTCATTATTAATAAAATTCTCGTTTCTTATCAAAAAAAAAAAAAAAAAGTGTGTACATGTGTGTGTGTGCGTGTGTCTAGACATAATATATCAGTCTTGCTCGATGAACTTCTGGTTCTCTCTGTCTTCCTAACCTTTTTATTCTCTAATAAAATTGTCTGTTAGTAATTAAAGTAAAAGATCTCCATCACATATACAAGTTAGTCTGGCTCATACTTCTCGCCCTTTTTTCCTGTTTGTATAATGTTTTATTTATTTATTTATTTATTTTCTAATTTCTCTTCAATAAATTGTTTTCCACTTGTTAAAAATAAGGGAAAAAATTCGTGTTCAAGAGAGACTAAACAACTTAATTGTTTCAGGTCCAAGGGGTGTATCAACCGTCTCCAGGAGTGGCGCAAAGGATTCCACTTTGTCATGGAGTTTACTTGCCAACAATTGCTTCCTTGCGGAAGTATATCTCTTTCTTTTGTTGTCTTAGACTGATATAATTTAGTCATTTTCTTTCTACTTTTCTCTGTCTGCGTCTCCACAAAATTTGTTATGTTACAATGCTGGCTAGTCACCGTGCTTATTCTTCAACCTTTATGTTGTTGTTCTTTCTTGTTTGACTCAGTTTTTCTTTTTTGATTCATTATTAGGGAGTATGGAGAACTCTTAGTGCGCTGTGGTTTGATAGGAGAGGCTGTTAAAACTTTTGAGGATTTAGAGTTATGGGACAATCTCATTTTCTGTTACCGGTAAGAAAATCGAATACTGGCTATTGTCAAAATTGAATTGTTTCTCCGCATATGCTTTTTGTTTTTCTCCCCTTGATGTGAGTGGGAATTTTAAGACTAGTATAATGAAATACAAGGTTATTGGAGAAGAAAGCAGCAGCTGTTGAACTCATCAAGGCTCGATTGTCTGCAATGCCCAATGATCCCAGGTTATGGTATGTGTTATTGAACTTGTTTCTCGCTCTCCTTGTTTATT
The DNA here is from genome assembly GCF_000414095.1 of Morus notabilis. Lineage (NCBI taxonomy): Eukaryota > Viridiplantae > Streptophyta > Magnoliopsida > Rosales > Moraceae > Morus > Morus notabilis. Next base: position 914,584 of record NW_010361298.1, on the reverse strand, counting down.
TTTATTTCTAGCTGTGTTTCTGTTGAATCATACTTAAACTATATTCAAAGGAATATTCAATTTGTTATTAGCTTCAATTGGTGACAAAGAAAGAGAAAAAAAAAAAGTTATTTAAGTCCTTGGACTCAATCATGGGTAGAAACAAGAAAGGTAGTTAGATAAGGGTGGAATCTGGAGGGTTATCACCATTTTTGGAGCTAGTGGTTTTATATGGGCTGGCCCAATTGTTGGCATGGTTGCCCGACTTATTTAGCACGCTGTGGCAGTCAATACATAAGGTTCATGTTGGACTTCACTTCCTAGCTCTATGGGATTGTTATTTAAGTCCTTGGACTCAACCATGGGCAGAAACAAGAAAGGTAGTTAGATGAGGGTGGAATCTGGAGGGTTATCACCATTATTGGAGCTAGTGGTCTTATATGGGCTGGGCCAATTGTTGGCATGGTTGCCCGACTTATTTAGTACGCTGTGGCAGTCAATACATAAGGGCCATGTTGGACTTCACTTCCTAGCTATATGAGTGTATGGAGTGCAGCCAGTGACCTGGCTACTACAAATTGAACTTACTAGAATTGTAAAATTTTCTTCCGCAATCTTTCCTCGACATTGGCCCAATTTGGATATGTGACACAAGTGTCAGGAAAATTTACGTTTAAATTAATGGAACTTCAGACATATAATATATATAAACAAGTTGGTGTAAAGAGTAACCTTTCCAACAGGGATATGTATTTGTTGTACCCCTAAAATCACATTCTAATTAAAGATGCAAAAAACCTGTCCTTTGGTAACTTCCACAGCAAACGTCTTGACTGAAGTATTGCTGACTTGGGTTGTGTTTATTATCTGGATCTCCTTTAATTATCCTTCTGTGCTGCTGTCTCGACGCATATGTCTTATTGCATATGAGTACGTTGAAATTTGGCAACTTTTATATATGAAGAAACAAATGGATTAACAACAATGCAATTTAACTGACTTGTTTAATGAGTCGACTTTGTAGGTGCTCGTTAGGTGATGTTACAAATAACGATGTCTGCTATGAGAAAGCTTTAGAAGTTTCAAATAATAGGTCAGCTCGAGCTAAGGTGATGAAAGTTCTCAATCCGACTTCTTTTGAAATTTCATGTCTATTTGTCAGTTTAATATTATTCTCCATTCATTTTACAGCGGTCTCTTGCACGTAGTGCATATAATAGAGGGGAGTATGAGACATCTAAAGTTCTATGGTGTGCTTCCTTAAAAGCTTTTCACTTTTTCTTTTATATGGATTTGTATATTTGGGGAACCATCCAGATATGGATGTATGGTGTTATTCACTTGAGTATGTCACAGGGAGTCTGCAATGGCCTTGAATTCTTTGTATCCAGATGGCTGGTTTGCATTAGGAGCTGCTGCCTTGAAGGTAACTTATATGACCGGTCTTAGATAATTTTTGCTTGAACCACAAAAAACAGAAAAACAAAAAAAAAACAAATAAACAAACAAACAACAAGCTTTAATCCCAACTTAATTAGGGTCGGCTATATGGATTTCACTTTTCCACGCAGCTCTGTTCGAAATTAGACTTTCCTGAAGGCCTAGATCTAGAATGTCATTCCTAACTACTTTGGTACACGTAATCTAGATTTCACTCACACAGAATCTGGGGTCGGCTATATGGATTTCACACAGAATCTGATGGGGCGTTCCCTACGTGCGACGCGCTATGCCGGGCCCTGGTTATAGTGTTAAATAGGCAAGGGGGGTCTTCACACATTTATGGACGTGTGCGGGGGGGAAAGCGAACCCATGCACCATGTTGGGCCCTGGATACGGTGAAAAATATGAGAGGGGGTCCTTGCACATTCATGGACGTGTGCAAGGGGCAGAGCTAGCCCATGATAGGAAAATTCGTTTAGGTAGTTGGAAAAAAAGAAAAAGAAAAAAAAGGAATCATTGTTTTGCATCTTGTTTACTCTTTCCTTCCAATAAATGAAAAAAGAAACCCAACTATTTTAAACTTACCTTTGAAGAAATACTACAGGCTAGGGATGTTGAGAAAGCTTTGGATGGTTTTACACGTGCTGTTCAACTTGACCCAGAAAATGGGGAAGCGTGGAATAATATTGCTTGCTTGTATGTTCTCTTCCCTTTACAATATTCCGTATTTTGTACTTTGAATGATACTTTTCTCTCGTCCATCTTTATTCTTTATGCCTTTCGTTCTGCGTTTGTTTTTTAATAAAATCTTCATTTGTTTCTTATTAAAAAAAAATGATACTTTTCCCCTGCTTTGATAACGTGTTTCTTTCTATGATATAGTTTAATTGTTGCATATTCAAAAATATGTGCAGAAACTCATACATAGTAAAATATACATACATTTGAACTTGAGAGAGGGAAGAGGAAGAAGAATATGAGAGGGAGAAACAATTTGAGAATTCTTTTCAATATTTATAAGTCTGACTTGATTATAACAGTGTAGCCAAGTTATAGGCTAATTACAAAACCAAAATGGGAAACTATTAAATTCATAAAATCATACACAAATAAGGAAAAATCAAATAAAAATCTTTCCGAATCAAATTTAATATATTTTCTATATTTTCTTCTGCAAAGTCAACTTCTTATTCTTCATCACGAGGCTTCCGGTAAGGCAGCCTAGCTTTTGACTTTGTTTGACAAATAAAACACTGATTTTTCTATTGTATTTGTTATCCTGCTATAGCAATTGGCAAAAATATTAATACAAAAAGAGAGATGTACTTAAGTAATTTGTTAAGGAAGCCTTGCGTCATCATCTACAAGTCGTGTGTTAAATTTGTGCTTTCTGTAAAAGAATGAACTTGCATGTTAAAACGACCATGAGAGAAAGAAGATAGACATAGGGGAAAGAACCGAGAAGGAGAAAAGAAGTCTCTGTATTCACTTTAATGCAAAAGACTCAATTGCTAAACAAACATGATTTCTGTTTTGTCCGAGTTTACGGGCTTTTCAGAAAAGGTATAATAAGAAAACACAAATAATAACTAACATAGGTGAGTCTTAATTGACGCTCTTTTGCCATGCCTGAACCAAAGTGTAAGGTGTGTGCATCACGATCTGCTTCACGTCTGGCTTGAACAAAAATTGAAAATATATATTTTCATAAAGGTATTGGAATGTTAAAAGGCAAAAAAAAAAAAAAAAGAAGAAAAAAAGGTTTTATCCTGTGGCGTAGAAAAGTTATATTTGGATTATGTCACTGAGGATTGATGTGGCTGAGCTCTGAAAACCACAACCATCTCTTCATATTTGCATTCTGCTTCAGATAAAGCATTTAAAGGGTTCCCGTGTTCTTTGGTCATTTTAAATTGGAAAGATGTAATAGGGAATTGATATGAGAGATTGTTTTGTATGTTTATCCTGTTCTTTTAGTTTTGGTCAGCTTTTCAATCCTGCCCATTTGTGTTTCTTTTCAGCTTGAGGATACCTTCTCCTCTGCCTTTGTTATTGATTTTTATCAATAAAGTTTTTATTATCAAATATATATATATATATATTTGCATTTCCCCTTCTCAACTATGTCTGTTTCTTGGGGGTTTTTTTTTTTTTTTGGCCTTTTCTTTTTCTTTTTATCTGGGAAGATGATATATTTTTCTAGTTTATTCAGTTAGTTAGTTTCACTTATCAACTTTGCAGGCATATGATAAGGAAAAAGAGCAAAGAGGCTTTCATTGCTTTTAAAGAGGCGCTAAAGTTTAAGTTCTGTTCACCCCCTTTTTATTTTTATTGATTTCTTTGGTCCATTGCTGACAAATGGAATTTTTAGTGACTGAAACCTATCTTAATGACCAGACGCAACAGCTGGCAATTGTGGGAGAACTATGGCCAAGTTGCTTTAGATGTGGGGAACATCAACCAGGTTTTCTCTCTCTCTCTCTCTCTCTCTCTCTCTCTCTCTCTCTCTCTCTCTCGCTTATTTTGGCAATTTGTATCTTTCCATGCATATGTGAGGTATAGTTTGACCATTGACGAGTTAGAAAATTATTTAAATTGAAAAATGGTAAGCCTTTAGGATGAAGTTTCTATATATTCCACAGTTTCCTGATTAAAACTTACTTTAAGCTTTTCAAATACAAAATTAAGGGGTGATATATGCTAAATACGATCTAGTACTACAAAAATGGAGACTGCTTAGTGCTTCTCTAGTCACTTCAGCTGATGCTTTATGAGTTGTGAGTTTATAAACTTATAGTTAAGGAAATATCGGAGATGTTTGGGAATGAATTAAATATTCATTGGCTTTGTGTTTTTTCCAAACTAAGGATTTTGTTGTTTTTTCACTTTCGGATTTGCTGGACGAATGGGAATTGATTTTGTAATGAGTTTTACTGATGAATGATGCTATTTGAGGTGTTTTAGGAGTCTTTTGTACTCTGTTTTCTGTAATTTTTTTTTGGCTTTTAATGAAGTGTGTTTTTTCTTTTATATATATATATATATTTCTATGGTGGGAATATAGAAATTTGATGATATGGCGTAATAAGAATTTAATTTCATTAATTGTAATAAATTTTTTACTTTAAGCTTTTCAAATACAAAATTAAGGGGTGATATATGCTAAATACAATCTAGTACTACAAAAATGGAGACTCCTTAGTGCTTCTCTAGTCACTTCAGCTGATGCTTTATGAGTTGTAGGTTTATAAACTTACAGTTACGGAAATATCGGAGATGTTTGGGAATGAATTAAATATTCATTGGCTTTGTGTTTTTTCCAAACTAAGGATTTTGTTGTTTTTTCCCTTTCGGATTTGCTGGACGAATGGGAATTGATTTTGTAATGAGTTTTACTGATGAATGATGCTATTTGAGGTGTTTTAGAGTCTTTTGTACTCTGTTTTCTGTAATTTTTTTTTTGGCTTTTAATGAAGTGTGTTTTTTCTTTTATATATATATTTCTATGGTGGGAATATAAAAATTTGATGATATGGCGTAATAAGAATTTAATCTCATTAATTGTCATAAATTTTTTTGGTCAACTATTCAATTTTAACCATCAGATTAATATCTTATGGTTAAAATAGGATACCCAATGGGTAAGTACACACACACACACACACACACACACACACACACACACATATATATATATATATATATATTGTGTGTAAAGGAATAGCAGTATGTGAGATATTCTGGAGTGTGATTTTTCATTTGATTAACTTTAGACCTCTTATTTTCTTTTAACAAGAAATTGAAACTCTAAAAAATAGCTAAAAAAAGAAAAACTGCTAAAAACTATAAACATCTTCCCTCGTGCATGAAAATCGAAAAGAAGGGAATGTTTCTAAAAATTTTAGATAAAGAAGCCTGCAGAAATGACGTAGTATTGAATTCAACCCTTTCTTAAAGAAAAGCTTAATCCCAAGTTCTTTTCTAAAAAGTCGTCGAATTTCTCTCAAGCCAAAAAGTCTAGAAAATAGCAAGGAGTGAACCCCTTCACTAGTCGGTTTGCTTTTTACCGATGTCCACACCAGAAACCCTCCACCAAATTGGAATGGCATTTTTTAGGAGCCACCCAACAATCCCAACTCTTTTACAGCTTTAACCAACAGGGAGTTAGCCAAACTACAACAAATAAAGAAATGCGAGCATTTTCCTGCACATCATTTGTATTAAGAAAGAAAGCAAAGCCAAGAAGGATTCTTTTTCTGTGGCACATCATTGTTATTAAGCTTTCCGTGATAAATTAACCAATCAGAAACTTTAACATTAATGGGGACTGAAGAACACCAAATAAAATTGAAAGTTTCAGACATAGGGTTAGAAGGATCATCGCACAAGGACATGAGAAAAGATTTACAAGAGAAAAACCCATCTCCACAACTTTCTATCCACACTCTCAGCCCCATGGAATAAAACCATTACTAATCCCAATTCACGAGTAACTAAGAAGCCAGATCACAAGTTTCTCTCTTAAAAGTCCACAGCAAAAATTGAAGTTTTAGCCTCTCATCATTGGAATCTCGCTAGAATAGAATATATTAAAGTATCTTGACTCAAAGATAATGGATGGAAAGGAATTAGCAAAAGAAGAGTAATGCCTCCGAGCATCCTCCCGAAACCTAGCTTGCTTGAGAAATGTACTTTCAGGAACTTCAACACTACCCTCTGGCCACCATCAAGAATCCCAATTACCAGCCATTGCTGTCCACCCTGTTCTTGCTATCAAGTAACAACCACTAGAACACAAGGGAATCAAATTGCTCCAAGAACCTCATGAACCATTTCAACAGAAGTGTCACGTTCCATGATATCAAATAGTTTTGAACTTTTATTGCTAATCGGGAAAACTTGATACCTCCATTTATTGGTCATGATGAGACCCAATGGATTACAATTTGTGTTATATGTGATCAAATTTACAGCGTCAGCAGCCTAATATGAGCACAAGATAGATTGGTAATTCCTCTGAGTATTAATACTGTGCATTAAAATATGTGTATGTGTGTGTGTATGCTTGTTTATAGAAATTAGCAAAGTACGCACACAGAATATATGGATGAATACTGGAGGCTGCACATCTTTTGTTGATCGTTTAAGTGACAATCAATGTGGTTATTGCTCATCAAAGTGTCTTGTGCCGTGACCGTATTTTGTTTGTCCTATCATTCTTGTTGACTTCTTGTGATGTTATTTCTTAATGTCTTAGGCTCTAGAATCTGTTCGGATGGTGTTGGAGATTACTAAAAATAAAAGAATTGATGCTGAACTATTAGAGAAAATTGTGACAGAGATGGAGGAAAGGGCTTCAGCTAGTCCTTCCACAAAGATTAATGATCAAAATGATCAAGTTTCTTCTTATGAGTCTACTATAGATACTGTGAATGAGTCAACTGGGGAATCTGTTGATGGTAGATTACGGGAAATCGAGCAGTTGGTGGATTTCCTTGGAAAAGTTTTACGGCAGGTATATATAAACTTAACAACTCTCTCTTTTATGCATCTTTAGTTGAATTGTTTTGTGTACTCAGCTTCTTCCTTCCAAATTTTAGATTATCGTTTACACTGCTTACATGTTTCTTCCTCTTATACTTTTGTATGCATGGTACTCAAATATTTTTTTAACAGATTATACAAACATCAAAATTTTGTATAATTTTCATCAAGTATGATACTTCTCATGTAGGCGGTTAAAAGTGGGAATGGGCCGGATGTCTGGGGCTTGTATGCACGGTGGCACAAACTCAAAGGTGATCTTGTAATGTGCTCTGAAGCCCTTCTAAAGCAAGTCAGATCCTACCAGGTATCGTTATTATTTTCTCAATGAGCTTTGATATTCTACTATCACTCCAATTACTACCGTGGAGCCAATTTGATAAGAACTGAGAAATCTTATTATTGAAAGCAAGAAGAAAACACGATTACAAGATAGATTCTCAGACTTTTGAGAGGTCTGCTAGCTCTCCCAAGGGTTCCCCAAATTCACACTAATTAATCCATACCCATATCCCTTATGAATTCCCCTTTTTATACTACTATTCCCCTCTAACAAACTACTGACAATTCTACTAATCAGTTACTCTTAACAACCCTTACTAACCATTCCCATATTATAACAGACTACTACCCTAAGCCTACCCTAAGCCTATCATTAACGAGTCCTAACACATTCTCATCCTGCCAATGCCAAAATCCCTGTGAATCTTGTCGGACACATTTAAATGGTATGGTGAATATCACAAGCATGAGGTTTCAAATTTTTAGCGTCTTTTCTCTATCTTTTATATGGTTAGTTTATAGAGCCTGCAGGTTTTGTTATGAAGAGTCAATATTTATGTCGTCTATGTTTGTTCTTGTCTTACAGATATAACACTAATTTGTGGTGTATATCACACGCATGTATGCCCTGATTTTGCTATTTCTCACACAACTCTCTCTCTCTCTCTCATAATTGTATACATGTATGCCCTGATTTTGCTTTTTCCTTATTTCTCTTAGGGATCCGATTTATGGAACAATAGAGACCAGTTTAGAAAATTCGCTCAAGCTTCTGTGGAACTTTGCAACGTATATATGAAAATTGCATCATCTACTGGTAGCCGTAAAGAACTTTTCACGGCAGAGTTGCATCTAAAGAACACTATCAAGCAGGCAAGATTCTCAAGAAAAAACTGAAACTCCACCAATGTTACTTTTGCATGTATTTTTTAAACAATTTATTTGGCTTAGCTGATCTGCTGCTTGACAATTTTTAAGTAATAATTGCTCATGTCATACGCAACGTTTTATTCCAACTTTTGTGAATGGAAAAGATAAAAGAATGAAAGATTAAGTTCAATTCATGAATCTTAGGCGGCGGCCTTCTCCGACATGGAAGAATTCAGGGAGCTTCAAGCTTGCTTTGAAGTAGTGCAGTCAAGTCTCCAGTCCAATTCTGTTTCTGCCTAAAATTGTAGCTGTCAGTGGTCTTACTGAAAACCCTCATGCATACCTGTTACGCCGGTTAGACTTTGTTTTGTTTTTGGCCTTATTTATGTGCTTATTTTATCTATCTTACCATAACGTCTTTTATGTGAACGAAAGGAAAAAAAAAAAAAAAACCATAAGAAATGGAAAGAAAAATTATTCCAAACTCATGCTAAATGTTTGTTATTTTTTTCTGATAGCCCCATTATTTTCAAGTGCAGGGTTGATATGATTTGGACGCTGCAGCTTTTGCTGGATATTTCACTCAAATAGAAGACAGACCACATGTATAATATAAATTGCAGACTAAAGCAGCCTTGTTCTAGTTATCAAAATTTTGTTTGTCAATAAATTATCATTTTTTGATTGCGTGCTGTTATTAAAAAATTATTTTTATTTCTATTTTTTGTCTTTATTACACCAAACGCCGTTTTGAAAACATTTTCTTTTTTTTTTCTCAAAAAACGTGAAAAATAAAAATTAGATCAATTCCAAATACGTCAAAATAATGTCTGCATTTTAAATAGCCCACGACAAGTTACTGCAATCTTCCAGCTCAAATAAAAGTCATTTTGAAGAGAACAATTTGTGCTCCCTTATTTCATTGTTTCAATATAATGCTTCTTGTACAAATATAGATTAAACGAAACGAAATGAAGGCAACGAAAATGAAAATCAGCGCCTCGGTACACTTTGCGGCATTCATTCTTCTATGAACCTTGGTTTTGTGCAGGGTCAATATCTACAACTATCGGCCAGAAATGAAATGTCCTACAGAATAAAAACTTGCATCTCAGAAACTTTCAAAAATTCTGGATAGAACTTGAAGATATCACTAGCCAAGTAACTTTTTCGATGTCAGCCACTCAGCCTATGAACAGAAATCATCTGATTTTTTCGCAATCATTTGAAATGGGAAATCAAGTCTAGTTTTCAGTAAGTGGGACTTACCAAGTTCATAAGAAAATAATCGAGTAAGCGATGTTTGTTCAAGCTCTTTGTAAAATGTTGCTACTTCGCAATACAAAGGACAGGGTCAGAATCCCGAGTCCTTCCATTGAGCGTGCAACAATCACCGATCTCCTCAGGTATTATTTACGCTATACGCTTGAAGAAATAATCCTTTAAGATGTCAATCTCACAGAAGAAACTCATTCCAGACGCCACTGCATCATTACATCAAGCGGACGAAGACCTAATTTCTGTTAGATGTCTCCTCTGGTTGAAGCCAAAGGACACCCTGCTCGATTCGAAACATACAATGATAAGTATCATTAATGTGAGAGAGAGAGAGAGAGAGAGAGAGATCACATATTCTTATAGAAAACACATGTTGCATAAAGACATCTTACTGTGAGTGCTTGTCTTCATGCACAATGATGAGCAAAGCATAAAAACATAAACATGTTAATGCCATCTTGTACTTTCTTTCGCATGAACTCAGTTTAGGAACAAGTTTTATTTATTAGTTTTTCTTTAATGCAAGTCTAAAATTCTTAAAGAGAAAAATACTTAATAGTGCACTGTCAACAACATAATTATTTTATCATGTCAAGAAGTATGAGGAACCAAAGAGCCATACGACTTGCATATCAATGAATGTTTTTCACAACCGAAGAAAACAAGAGACTGTTATGCAAAAGCAAATCAATGCTCAGGAAATTTGTAAATTTGAAAAATGAGACGAAGAGTTAAAGAGGAGTCAGAGGACAAACCATCTGACATATGCTATCCGATAGCTGAAGAGCTTCATCCCACTTATTAACTCGAGTTAGTCCTTTGATAAGTTGAACAAACGTACTTAACTCCGGAATTCCACCCCGCCTTAACATATCTGCAAACAGTTCAAATCCCTTTCCAAACTTACTTGTATTTGAGAGGCTTTCAATAATTGAATTATACATATTCCTGCTCAAAGGAGTTAAGTGTGTAGAGGATGAAATCTCCTCATACAACTCCAAAGCCACTTCCAGTTTTCCAGCCTTCACAAAATTATCAATCAGTATACTATATGCAGGAATAAGTGGAACTGAATCATTCTCACCCACCTCGTTTAAAATCCCGAGAGAGGCTAGGAACTCTCTGCTGTAACCTTCAATAACCTTGTGGTAGCTCGCCATATGCTTTGGCCAATACGTTTGTTTCATTTCAACCAAAATCTTATGAGCCTCATCCAAGAGACCCACAGCACAGCAATGACTAATTAAAACCCTGTAAGTGATAAAATTCGGAGCACAACCCTTGGAGCTCATTTCTTTCAGGAGCTCAAGGCATTTGTCAATTTTACGAGCTTTCCCTAACCCATCAATCATTGCAGTATAAGTTACAACATTTGGGTAACACCTTTTTTCTTCCATCATTAACATAAGCTTAGAGGCCTCATCTAGCTTTCCCACTTTACACAGGCCATCTATCATCGATGTGTAGACAACAACATTGGGGGCGCATGAAAATTCTAGCATCTTGGACAATACTTTCAAAACAAGATCCAGTCTTTTATCTTTAAAAAGCCTGTCAAGGAAAGAGCCATACGTATATATGGTTGGAGTATAGCCATGTTCCGACATTTTAGAGAACACGTTTTGTGCTTCATCTAGCTTTCCAGCCTTGCAAAAGCCGTCAATAAGGGCATCATACACAATATGGTTCGGTTCACAGCCTCCTCTTGACATGGTTTCCAACAAGTCACCGGCCTCTTTGACCCTGTGAGCTTTGCACAAACCATCCACCAAAGCTCCGTATGTGAAGAGGTTTGGTTGACTGTTGCAAACGCTAGCTCTGAAATAAAGATCTAAATCAGGGCTGTCCATGCTACCTTTCATCCTCGCATAAATTCGACATGCTTTTTCAGTTTCTCCAGCTTTACAATGGCCATCGATCAAAGCAGTGTAGGTGATGACATTTGGAACACAACCATCTTTTAACATCATCTCAAAGAGAATATTTGCATCAGATACTTTCCTAGCTTTAAGGTAGGCATGTAGAAGAGCAGTATAAGTCACCACATTTGGAGAACAACCATTTACTACCATTTCATCGAACCACTTGCGAGCCTGCTGAATAAGGCCAGCTTTACAAAAACTATCTATCAAAACAGTATATGTATAGACATCGGGAACAACACTATTCCTTTTCATTTCTTCAAACAACAAAAATGCTTTTTCCATCTTGGAGGAATTACACAGAAAACCAATCACTTTTGAGTATGTACTAGTATCAGGAACAAAACCTTTACTCATCATTTCATTTATAACACTGTGGGCCTTCTCAAATCTTTTGGCACCACAAAGACACCACGCAAAGTTAACAACATTCACTTTATTCAATACAATCCCTGCATTAAGCATCTCGCCATAAGCTTTTTCAGCCAAATCCAATAAATCTGAGTTAGGTAATTCTTCCTTGCCACATATACCACCAATCAAGATATTATAAACGACATAGCCAGGCTGACAACCACATTTTACCATTTTCCTCAATAATTTATAGGCATAATTGTAATCTCCAGATTTGCAATAAGCATTGACAAGGGAGTTAAATATATTAGGACTAGGATAACAACCTTCTGTGATCATCATGCTAAGAACTCTCTTGCATCTTCCAAGCTGTTTCTTTCTCAAACACCCACAAAGAAAAATCCTATACGTCACAACATTAGGCATACAAGAACTAGACCTCATTCTGTCCAAGAAATCCATAGCTTCGTCAAAAAGAGAAGCTTCACACAATCCTGATATCATCTTTGTATAGAGAATTGTATCCGGCACAAACTCTTCCTTCTCGATCAAAGTCAGGGCTTCTCTCCATTTCCCAACTTTGCAAAGCGCGTGGGAAAAACAGCCTAATGTGATCTCATCCATCCTAAACCCCGAGTCCGACATCTCCTTGTGGACCAACTGCGCGGTGTCCAACCTATCAGCTTTTATAAACACTTGAACCAAGGCATTGTAAGTTGCTCTGGTTGGTCTGTACCCGAAATCCTTAAGCCTGCCCAACTCTTCAAGAGCTACATTCCACCACCCATCTCGGCAATACCTCCGAATCAAAACATTAAGCAGTTTCCCAAGAACCTCTCTATCAGCATCCTTAACTTCTAGAAGAAAATGCTCAGGCACTCTCTGTTTACCATCACACTGTAACACTTCCAACAACGCATTATACACAGCACCAGAGTGACTATAGCCAATTTGACGGCCAGCCCATATGAAAAACTTCACACCCAGTTCAGGAGTTTGTACAAGCCTCAACACTTCAATCACCAAACTCTCACTCAGTTTGTCCCTGTACTGCCTAAGAAATTTCTGGGTTTGGTCACCAAATCCGTCACCAATACGACTTCTAATCGCATCCGAAATTGACACCGCAACACTCGAAAATTTATTACCAGAAAAGCCAGTCTTACCTTCTGAAGAGCCAGAATCAGAATTGGAATCCAATGAGTCACGCAAGAGGGCGAATTCTTCACCCGAAAAGGCCTCGACCCGCGAAATCTCCAGCGCCAATGGGTCCTCAGGATCAATCAATCCTTCAAGCTTTTCAGAAAAACTGGTGGAGATGAACCTGGAAATGATGGAAAAGGGACTACGTCGGAAATTTATGGCACTACTACGATTTAGTGAAGGGAATTTCGGTGGTGGGTTTTTGGAGAATAACGAGTTGAATCGAAAATGAAGAAGAGTTTTAAGCCCTTTTTTACTCGTCATAAGATTGACCGGAATTTGAAGGGAAAATTGCTTTTATTCCCCTTTATATGGTCGATATGAAGAATAGTGATGAGTATTTGATGCAGAAAAATAAACCCATTAACAATCTTGGCGAAAAAACAATTCTTGCCCTCGAACTCGGCGTCTTCAAGCTGATATTTAAGAAAGAAAGAGAAAAAGTTGGAAGTGAAAGAGAGAGGGCGTACTGCTTGTGGTGGTGGTGGTTGTTGACGGAGTGCAAAGAGGAGGTGGAGGCGGGAGGGGAGAATCAAGAATGAAGTATTAGTACAAATGCTAGTTTGTCTCACGTGCCTTTGCACGTGTGCAAGATTACCAATTATTATTTTTTAATAATATTAATTAATAATTAGCAACGAGTAATTAAAGATTAATTACTAACTATTTATTTTCTTATATAATAAATTATTTAATAATTATAGTAATTAATTATAAACTGATTAGATATACAACATTATAAATTAAACCCATCGAACAAATATTAATTAAGTATAATTATCGAATAATATATTAACTAACTACTAATATCCTAATTATTAGTAAATAGTATACTAAAAAATTACTAATATTATTGTTAGTAATAAGCAAAATTTGTAGTAATTCTAATTTAATAATAGAATATATCATTTATAAATATATATATATATATAAATTAATTACTACTCGCCTTTATAGTAAATCACGCTAAGATTAAATGTCCGATGTTAATTTTAATCAAATTATTAAGTGTCCTAAATCAATAAACGATAATCAACATAATATTTCAGAATTGTTTTTTTTTAGAGTGTATATAGTAGGAGATAGATAGAATGATGGATAGGGGTGGAGGGAGAGGGGTGGAGGGAGAGGAGGACAATTCCATTGTTTGGTTTGATGGATTAGAGGAGAGAGAGGAGAGATGGAAGGAGAGGTGCCCACAAATTTGGATCATTCTCTTAATAGAAGGATTCATCAAATTCCACAAATTCCACAAATTTTAAACTAAAAGTCTATTTTACTCTTTAAAAGAAATTCCTCATGCACGGCCAGACATTCAACCATATGAGGGGAAAAACGACCCCTAATTTGTCTTGTAAAACATTCCAACAATAGAGCCCTGCCCATCCTTCTCAATTCCTGCAAATCGACCAAAGGTTGAGAGAACTCAAACGGGTCCCATTAGAGCATATCCAACCATGCCACGTCTTTAGCTAAAATGGTTGGAGTGGTTCTATTTAGTAGAAAGAATGATTGAGAGAGTTGGAGGGATGAGATATGTGAGATATGAAGAGGATTATAGTAATCTTTTATGTTGTGTGATTGAGGGAGGGAGAGCTGAAATCATGAATAATAGTTGTTTATATAATTACTATATTGTCTATTTTTATATTTGTTAATAATTTATTTTGAAGGATTAACAAAGTCATTTTAATTATATTTGGGTGGACCGAGGAATGATGCAAATTGATAGGCCTAGAAAGAGACTCTCTCCCTTCTCTTTCCCTTCTTTCCCTTCCAACCAAATAAAAGATTCACTCACTTCCTCTACCACTCTTCCTCCAACCTACTCCATCCCTCCACCTCTCTTTCCTACTAAATATAGTGTTAAACTCAAATGAAAAGGTTAAGCAAAAAGAAAAGAAACTTGTACCAAGTTTTAAAACCAAATACTTAAGAGGTCGTTTGGTCGGAGAGTTCAAAGGGTTTAAACTCAGGTTCAGGTTCAAACCAGTGTTTGTTTGTAAAAAGTAAAAAAGGATTTGAACCATTGTATTACATTTAAACCCTCAAAATAAAGCCCCCATTTGTTTCACTGTTTTAATTCAATTCAACCCAGTTTGAACGGTGAACACAAATTTGAACTGAGTTAAACTGTCTAACTTATAATTTAACTCCTCCTTAAAATTTAACAATTCAAATCATTCTTAAATAGTAAAAAGTCGCACACTCTCTTTGCTTTTAACACCTACCAAATACAAATACGAATTTTATTCCCCGTTCATATTAAAATTTTAACTACACAACTAAATGTTAATTCAAACTATAATTTAAACCACGCATTTTAAATTTTTCTGTTTAAATAAAAAAGTTTAAATTAACAAGAATCATCGAACTAAATGGAGGCAAAATAATTTCTAAACTCAAATCTCTCTTTAGATTCTCAAGGTTTGAACCTAGATTCAAACCACTCTGTTTTGACCCTCATCAAACGAACCCTAAAGGTGCACTAAATAGTAAAATGATTTATTAATTAGTGAGATGGGTTTAATTTCCCTCCAATTTAGAGGAACGTTGCCGTTTTGGTGTGCCTTGGAGTCGTGAAATTGGCGCGCTTTAAACGTGAAGTAACAGCCGAGGGTACTTTATAAGAAAACCCATTTGCTTTCTTTTCACTTTTCAACATTCCTTCATAATCTCTCTCTCTCTCTCTCTCTCTCTCTCTCTCAATATCCTCTATTTCTCTCTCTATTAGTCCATTGATCAAGTTTTGCAGAACAGCGCTTTTCCTGGTAAAAACCCATCAGAACTCTCACTCTATTTCTAAGCTCTTGCTTTCCTTGCTCTTTTAAGGAAAAACCCTGTTTTTCCCCCATTTCAGTGCTATACATGGGAAAGTTTCTAATCTACTGCGTGTATCTATACATAGTTGTGTTTTTATTTGCTTCATAAGTGGAATATGCATAAAAAAGTATTTTTTTTTTCTTTTTCCTGCTTCCGAGCATGGGTGATTTGAACTTTAGTTCCAAATCTTCTTATGGTCTTTAGTTTTTATTCAATGGGTTTTAAGCTTTTTATGGGTTTTCTTCGGGTAAATCCAAATTTATTTTCATTGGAGTTTAGTTTTTTTATTTTTATTTTTTATAGAATGTTCCTTTTCTTTGTTTTTTTTTTTCCTTTCTTGTGTGGCTTTTCAACATGTTCTTGGGTATAATAGCATTTGTGTGGTTGGTAACACTCTTTGTCATAAATTTGAGCATGGAATTTATGAAAGAAACTAATTTCATCCCCAAAATCTGCGTGAAACGATTATTTTCCTTTGGGGTATCTTTTTGTTCTGAAAAAAGGAAAAAAAAATTGTATATTTGGAACACATTTTAGAGATTTTCTTGTTGGGTTATCTCTCTCTCTCTCTCTCTGTGGAAGGTTTTACCATTTCTTTTTTGCTTCTAAATCATTAGCTTCTTAGGGTCTGTTGGCATATACTTGAACCCATGATTCTAACTGCTACAGTGGTTTTCATCTCACGAAAAATTTGAATTTAAAATTTTTTCTCTCATAAGTTCCTGCCAATAAATCAGTGAATGCATGAACCAAACGGACCCTTAGAGTTCTGTCCCGCATAAATTAATTTTTCTGTAAATGACTACTAGACATGGACACTTTCCATCAGATATGAATTGAATTAACAGAATTATTACAAATTATCTTAACATGCTTTCTATCTCACTAATCCTTGGTTAGGGGACTCCTTTGATCTCAATAAACAAGAATATTTGTTATCATATGTGTTGGATTATCATATTACATTGTTTTTTGTTACACCATATAGCAATTTTTATGTTTTTTTTTTCCCCTCCATATGACTAACCCTTGGTTTCTTGCAAGTCGTCAAATTGTTTCTAAAACTTGCTTACCACATACTATTGTCTCGCCGGCCATCCTTTCCTCTAGTGATTCTTACCTCTTTTTCCACTTATGGTGATGGTATTTGCAGAAAAGAAACAAGTGGAGCTCCAAAAGTCTTTCAATGGCCATGGACTTGTCAGATGTATGTCCAACTGAGGACGCTGTTCAGGCACTTTTAGAATATTTGGTCGATCCAATGCTTCCGACAAAATCGTCTGTTCCGGGCATTGCATCACAATCTCAGCTGCAGGCAGTTGCAAAACAGGTTCTTTTTGTTCTGATAGTTTGATTTGATTTAACTTTATCTCTTAAGAAATTAATGCATTATACATCCTTCTTCATATCATGGTTTCAAGAACTAATTGAAACTATGCGTCCTCTTTCTTGGACAACTGGCATTGAAACATCAAACTCAACAATCTTGGGTATATCAGAATAAGTATATCTTCATTTCACTCCAAGTCCTTTATTTATTTATTTCATATTTATGACTCTGGCTCTCTATTTCCTGTTATTTTTAATGATACGGATATTAACCAGTCATGTTTTGTAATTGGTCTTGTGTGGCTAGTGGTTGAAGACCCTAAGTTGTTGGCGACATGTTTTCCCTTCTATTAGCTATACCCTCATACAGAATATTTACTTCTATTAATCCCTAAACATTTCCTCTAGTTTCTCTGTAAATCAAAACCTTAACATATCCGTCAAGAACAATATTTTTGTCCTTGATTTCATGTGTACAAATGCATATACTGCATGAAGTTTAGTTGTACACTTCTCTAACTATTTTTCTTTCAATTTTATTCATCTTAGGTGCATGCTGTCTTGTTGTTGTACAACTACTACCACAGGAAACAAAATCCAGCACTAGAA
This sequence comes from Morus notabilis, assembly GCF_000414095.1. Classification (NCBI taxonomy): domain Eukaryota; kingdom Viridiplantae; phylum Streptophyta; class Magnoliopsida; order Rosales; family Moraceae; genus Morus; species Morus notabilis. The sequence continues at coordinate 896,948 of NW_010361298.1, read as the reverse complement.
TATTTGGGTTTCAATTCATTTTGCAAGTTGGCAGTGATTCTGAAACCTGCCTTGTTGGGGCATCTCAAATTCATGCAAATATCCAATGACAAGGAGTTGGATGACCCGGAGAACCAACTATCAGTGATGGAGAAAACCATTATGCACGCATGTGATATATCTAAAGTCTTAGATGCTTCAAGGGAAAATCCAAATGTCGAAGGATGGCCAATTACTAAAGTTGCAGTTTTCTTAGTTGACTCAAAGAAAGAGAAGTGCTTCTTACTATTCAGTTCCGTCACCCAAGGGGTTTGGTCAGTGATTGGAAATGTGGAAGTTTTACACCAAATTTCAGATAGCACGGCCGAGGCAACACAAGCGAACAAAAAGAGAGGAGTGATTCGAAAACCTTCAAGAGTCATTTCCAAGGTTGATGTAGCTGGCTTTCTCCAACTTGCATACTCTGCTGTTAAGGATGTAACCGGTATGCTTTTTCTTTGTCTGCAATGAAATAGTCTCTTGTGCCATATTTCTTGATTAAGTTGTCACTTGACACAGGATGTGCTCTGTACAAACTCTCTAGTAAACCTGTAGCATACTTGATAGATAGACCAGGTTGGATTAGTTGGTTTTTGTATTTCATTATATAAAATCTAACCGATATCTTTGGTTCAACAACTATGATACTGATCCAATCTACAAATATGAAGATTGAAATGACCCACCTAGTTCAAACGGTTGGCTCAGTGGTGAATCACTTAGGCCTAAGCCTCAGGAAGCATTAAGTCTAAGGTTCAATTCCCATTGAGTGCCATCAATTCCTTGCGCCGCGCGCGGGCCAAAGGCCCGAGATTTACCCGATCCATGTGGAGAGGGCACTTTGCATGGGTGCCATGGATTAGTCGGGGCAAAGTCTCAGACATCAGTCATTTAGTCTCCTACTTTTTAGTCTTTATATTAATTCTCCGTAATCATATTTGAGGGGCAAATGAGATTTCCTTGTTTGTTGTACGTTATGATTCTGAAAATTATATCTATACGTGGCTGTTATTTCGATCAGTCTATTTCTATTTTCTCCTTTATTTTCTTTCGTAGCTGTTCATGCTTAAATGCTTCTTTGGTGTAGGTGTTACTCAAACTGATCTTATGGTTTTGGAAGATCATCTCGTTTATTCTACGAGTAAAGAAAAGGAAGCTGCTCGGTTTTACATTATGCAGTGCACTAAATCAGTCAATGACGACATCTGTCAAGTTCCTACTAAAGATGCTATTGACAGGTTTAGCTCTCAAAAAGCCATTTCTTAGTTCTTTTTATTTTTTATTTTTTATTTTTTTAAGTGGTTATGGATGTAAAATTTAGGTAATGTTTCCTGACTTCTGTCTTACTGAATCGAAGTATATTTATAATCTGGTATGATATTTTGGCTGTACATTCCTTTATTCCATATATTTGGACAATCCTATAGAATTCTTGGGCTTGTTTGGTATTATTTTTGAAAAAAACAGTTCACATTTCTGATAAAGTTGTTTTTGGAAACGATTTCTATATAGCGTTTGTTTAAAATGTATTAAAAAATGACATATAGTTTGGAAACGGTCTCATTTTTGGTGAAGGAAATCGAAAACCCCCAAAAGTTGTTTTTCCTTTTTCCTAAAAATTTTCTAGGACTTATCATCTATGCTCTCTAAATAATTAATAGTTTAATATAATAGTTATCTACTAATATATCAATTAAGTATTAACATACTAATTATTATAAATAATATCATAGTATTACTAACATACCAATTATTGTTTATGATTACCAAAAAAAATTGTTTAAACTAATAATTATTAGTATATTACTAACATAGTAATTACTTGCACGCTAATTATTAATTATCTAGTATATTAGTTTATTAAATATATAATTTAATTACTAATATACTAGTAATTGCTATTACATTACTGATATATTAATTGAAGATTATTAATTGTTGGGTGTACTCAAGTGATATTTTCAACTCACTTCAAATATATATATATATATATATATTGAAAGTTAATTTTTGAATTTCATTAGTTGAATCAAACGTGAAGTACAAAAATAAATAGGCTGATCAAGTAATAAAATCTGATCTCCTGACTTTAAATTCAAAAACAATAAAATCTTATCCAGTTCTAAGAATTCAAATAAATAAGCCTATCCTTTTTCAATGCTGGATTCTCGAATTTAATATCAAATTGAAAAACTACTAATCTTCCGACACACACATATTATCAAACATAACCAAACACACTTTCACTTTTTTCTTTTACTCAATACAATCTCTCAAATGTACAAACAAGCACAATTTCAGAAACGGTCCTAGCATGATTCTCAAAAAAACTTCTCATTTTCATTCTCAAAAACCATGAGATGGATTAATTACTTTATTTTCTGTTCTTATTTACTCAATGGTTAAAATCTTGAGGAGTTTGAGCACTCATATGCGGTTGCATATGAACGAATGTGAATGCGGAAAATAGACCTGGCTCTTTTCCATTTGAAATCACTGGCAAGAGGTTTTGGTGGATGTTAGAACTTGTATGGGGGAGGAACATATGAAAAGTAATCATTTGTTTGTTTGGTGTAACTTTTTCCTTTTCCTTTTTTTTCATATTTTTTAAAGAAATTGGAACTTTAATTAAATGAGAAAAAAAAAAAAAAAAGTGGACGAGAGAAGCTCCCCCAAAGACCAAGGAAGCAAAGAATTACTTAAATGATAACCGACCGACCCCATCAAATCTGAAAACATACAACCCCTAAAATCTTGATTTAGTATTGATGAAGTGCATTGTAAAGATAATGATAAGAAATTGCTTTGTGTGTGCTCTTCTGATGCTGTTAATTGTTATTTTTGTCTTTGCAATTTGAGTAGCCTGCAGGGTCCTTTACTGGAAAAGAGTTCTGGCAGATGGACAGTCACGCCTGTTGTTGAGTACTTCCATTTGCTTCCTTATGCTGGGATTTTGGCAGAATGGATGCATAGGTGAGCTATTATCTTTATGCTTTATATATAGTTTAAATTTTGTATGTTTCTAACTCTGGTGGGTCCCAGGAGTTTTTTTTTTTATTTTTTTTTATTTTTTAGCTGTGGGATTTTCTGGACTTTGCATTCTGGACATGCAATCTGATAAGTAAGAACTTTTGCAAATATAATGTTGCTTTTATTATAATTTCTCTTTTTTTTTCCTTTTTTTTTTTTTTCCTTTTTTGATGTCCAATGAATGTTTAGCTAACGATACTTCTCGATAAAAAAAAATAAAAAATAAAAAATAGCTCAGCTCTATGGATATATTCCATCTGACACAGACATCTTATGTGTCAGTATAGCTTTTCAGATGACAATCTTCACAGAATTCTAAATCTCCACGCACTTATTATAACAGAACTAGACTATTCTTAGCAATAAGTTGGGGAAACTGTTGTTTTACTATGATGATAGGGATTTCGATGCAAGTATTCACTTGTTTGAATTTCCAAGATCTTGAAGATTGTAAACAGAGTTGTGTGAAAAAGTGAAATCCATATAGCCGACCCCAATTAGTTGGGATTAAGGTTTGTTATTGTTGTTGTTGTTGTGTTGAAGATTGTAAATCTTTTGAATTCTCGATTTGTTTCTATAGAAACAAAGGAGACATAATCTTTCAGGCCATTGATTTCGAGCACAAACTAGTTGTATGGTTCGTGATTCTTACATGCTTGGGAAAGTGGGAGTTCAAGGATCATATGCTTTCTATTGACCACATGCATACTTTCTTACTTTTGGTATCGTTCTGGGATTTTGCTTTAATAGAAACACCTTTGTCCTTGTTCTATCTCTGTGTGGTTAGGTCTATGTCAGTTTTGATATTTAAATTTCCTTTTTATCTGATTATCATTAGTTGGAAGGATGTAATCGGTTGTTAGTCTTTTTGTTTTCTGTTTCTGTCTTTGTGTTTGCTCTTTCTTCTGGTTTTCTTTCGTTTTGTATTTGTTTCCTGGAGGATACCTTCCTCTTTCTTTGTATTGAATTCATATCAGCATAACGTTTCTTTTTATTATATAAACGAGAGATATTTTGAAACCTAACCCCTTTGTATATGCTTCTTTTATTTTTTTCTTGAAGGAAAAGACATTCGAATAATTTACAACACTCGATGCTGGGAGAGAGCCCCGAAAGGAAGAGAAGACCTAGTGACTCAGCAATATATAAAATGCAAGATACTTCTGATGTCAATAGTGGCTTAGGAGAGGGTTGTGGCAACAAGATGTCTGCCGGCAATCTCAAGTCAGCCAAGGAGAAAGATATGATTGGCATCTCGAATACTGTCATTGCACCTCAGACCTCGGAGATTACTAAACAATACAGTGATATTTCACACACAACTCAAGTTGAAAATGACCAGAAAATGATTACTTCCAACTCTACAGGAAGTGATTTAAATGGTCAAGCAAGTGGAGTTAGTGTTAAGGTTAGGTTTCTTTAGCCACTTAACTAACACCTTATTGAGTGATATGCATTTTCCTTTGTTTTGCTGGATTGCTTTATTCCTTTTTGTTTTTTGTCAATGCATATTTACGCATCATAGAAATTAATAATGCTTTAAAAAGGATCCTCTCATGATCACTTCTCCTACTTGGTATGTCATGTGTAAGAATGCAGGGGAATCTATAGACTAATTATCTGCATTTTTCTGTGGCCACGAGTCTATGGAATGATTGCTTTATGAAGATGGTGCAATTTCTCGCTGCTAGAAAAACCGGTTGGATTTGGATCAAACAAAATGGATAAAGTTGTGTGGAAAAGTATCATGACTTCAATACTTTGGACCATTTGGTTGGATAGAAATTCCAAGATCTTTGAGGATAGAGAGATTTTTAAAGATTTTTAAAAAATGCCTTATAAAATTCCGCGCCGGGCCGGGCAGGCCCTAAACCTTTTGGGTTTAGGGCCGGGTTGGGCTGACCCTCTCTTGAAATCTCCCTTCGGGCCGGGCCGGGCGGCCCAAACTTACACCTACCTCATGATTTTATTACTTAAATGTTTTAGATTGTGACTTTTTGCTTGTTTGGTTGACCATTACAATTGAAAATATTATGATTTTAGTTAATTTAATTGTTACATCCAGATACAGGTGTTTTTGTATACACACTTATTTTATTCTAGTACGTAAGTTTAGCAAACAATAGAACATGAATTCTTTCTTTTGGAAGTTAATTCTTGATAGTTAAGTCAACGTCTGTCTGGAGTTTCGTTATTCAATTCCCCTTTCCCCTTTTTTTCATTGTGAACTTATTTATGATTCTTGGATTCCCGATTAGTGAATCCACCCTTAAAGCTCTTTATTTCATCACAAATGTTCATTTCTATAGTTTAATGTTTCTGATAAAAGTCAGCACCTTCACCTTTTCTTTTCTCACTGCATTCTTATCACACTGTAAACTTGGCAGGAATTGGATGCTTTATGTCATGCAAATGACTGGATATTACCAACCTACCACGTACGCCCGACAGAAGGTACGGTTTAGGGTTAAACATTTGAACTGTTAAATTAAACCAACTATATAATTTATAAGATATATGGGAGAGCATCAAGGTTCAATCTGTGAAGGGCTATTTTTAGCTTCAAATCATAGAAGTTTCCCTCCCTCTAACCATTAGCTATTCATTCTCCCACATTTTTACTGGCGGGTTCAGCGTTATTGCCATTATTTGAACTTGAAAACGAGTGTGAAGACAAGATTTTTCCCACTACATGTATCTTAGGGTTCGTTTGGTACGAGGATTCAAACCAGGGTGATTCTAATCATGATTCTAGAACCATAACCATGATTCATGATTTTGGGTTCAAATCATGATTCTGAAACCATGATTCAGAATCAGGGGTTTGAATCACCTTGAATCAAGAGGGGGGTGGTTTTAGAATCATGAGTGATTCTGGTTTAAAATATTACATCAGATTCCGAATCATGATTCAAAATCAGACGATTCTGAATCATGAATCATGATTCAGAATCACTGTAAACAAACACTGATTCTGAACCAAGATTCAGAATCATGATTTTGGATCCATCTACCAAACGCAACCTTAATCTACCATTCAATAAAATTTTTTTTCCCCATAATTTGCCTAGCCTCAGAGATATGGTCTTTAAACTTGTGATGCACATACAGCATTGTCATGCAGTGTGATGACTAGTGTACAAGTTTAACTCTCTTCTTTTTTACCCCTTTCATTAAAGGTGGATTCAAAGCTAATGTGACCATAAAAGGGGCAGATTTTGATTACTCAAGTGAAGGTGACTTGCATTCCAATCCTCGCGAAGCAAGAGAATCGGCTGCAGCACTGATACTGCGGAAACTGCAAAGTCGTGCTTGTAGGTTGATTTAGCTAAAAGACATGGGATGCCATTCTCACTCAAGAAACATCTAAACCATAGAAGTTCCTCTCTCTTTGGATTTTGCATTTTGGGACATGATGCCGTAGGTGCAAGTTAAAAAGGACATGTGATATCTCAACTAATATAGTCTACTACGTCAAGAAAGAATGCTTAAATCTTTTGACATTACCAACAAAAATGTGCACCAAACTACGCAGCACCGCCATTCGCAACTTGTGGGGTAGCGCAACGTTGCGAGTCAAAACTCGCACCGCACGCTGTCTGCTTGGTTGAGATTGGGTTGATAGTCATGACTAGTCGGCTCTGGCTATGTTACTAACTTCTGTCTCCCATTTGAGTTGCTTAACTGAGTGGGAAATTCTAGCTGATAGTCATGTTTACTAAAAGTTTAAGGCAAATGGCCAATCTAAAAATTTTTGAAGTAAATGACTTTATTTTATTTCATTTTTGTGAAGAAAAGGACCAAAATGGAGAAATTGTCCAGATGGCGTTTCCTTCGTGAGCTTTGCTTCGTCAGGATGGGTGACAACATTCTGCTTAACCGAGCTCTTCAATTCAATGTTAACGTAGTTGTGCCAGAAATGTTTAAATCAATTCAATGTTTATTTATCTTTTTTTTCTTTTTAGGAAGATTTTGTTAATATGATATAATTTATGGTCAAAGGTGTTAACTGTTTTAATTTTGTTAATGTTGACTAATTGAGTGGATTTATATATATATATATATATATAAATATATATAGGACCCGTATACTCAAA
>NW_010361298.1:885894-888926 GCF_000414095.1 Morus notabilis | reverse complement strand
ATATATATAGGACCCGTATACTCAAACTCAAATTATTAATTTTACTATAGTGTTTTTCTCATAAAAATTTTGAATTTCAAACGTTAGAATCAATAATCACGATTTAAGTATACCTTCTAAACGTGTTTATATATATATTCATTTCACAAGTTTAAGATTGATTTTATTTAACATTTTCGTTTAGTAATGTTTTAATTGTATTTAATAAAGATTGGGAATGGTAATCTTAGTATTTTATAAAGTTTAGTTGCTTTAGAGGGTGTATTGGGATAAAAGGAATGAAAGTGGTATTTTGATAAAACACAAGTGGTGTCTTTGATATTTTCCCATACCAAATTAATGAGATTCAAGGCACACTTACCTGCTTAAAATTTTTAAAATGGTGTTAAGAAACAATGCAATTATACCAGAGTGGCAATTGATATGATCTCAACTTTCATTTTTTATTATAGTATTTATTATATTGCTCTCATTATATTGCTCTTCATATTCTATGGTCGATTGTATTTGTGGAAAGAAAAAGCACTAAAAGTAGCCTACTTGTGTTTATATTCACAGCAAAAACGAGTGAATGGCTGAAATTGAAAACCACCACATGATCAGTAACATTTCTTCTGACCGTTAAAAATATGTAAAAATTGCTTAAATTGCTAAACTTACCCTTAAAGTGCGTAGGTTTTGAACCTAACGTAAAATCATAAGATTAGAACCATTTTTTATTTACGTGTATTTTACGTGTATTTTTTGTGAGAAAAAATACTGTAATTCATAAGATTAGAACCATTTTTTATTTACGTGTATTTTTTGTGAGAAAAAATACTGTAACGAACTATAAATCATGATTCAAATCATGATATGAATCCCCTTATTAAAGGTCTCTAAATGTTTTATTCTTTTATTTAATTAATATCCTTTTTAACTAATATACTCTTTTCATTTAATTAATACCCCTTTTGACTAGTATATCCTTTCCATTTAATTAATACTTAGTTATTTAACTAAAAAAAGATATTAATCATGATCAATAACTTATTCCGACCATTAAATATAATGCAGCCAATCCTACTCGGAACGCAATAAATTTTTTGCTAAAGAAACTATCACTCAATTAGTAGAATGAAAAAGATCCCGGATTTACATTCTCTACCTGGTGGATTTTTTTTTTTTCTTTCTTTTTTCCCTCTCTGGGAAGAGCAAGGAAAGGAGGAAAAATAAGAGTTGAAAAAAAAAAAAAAAAAAAAAAAGGGAACCCCTAGAAATTTGAGTCATCCTCCACGAATTTGACCAAAAATCTCAAGATTGAAGCCTTGGGATCATCTCTACTTTCTGTGTCTTTGATTTCAAAAATGCCCTTCATAATTCGGGTGTAAAGCCTCTCAAGCTGTGGAATGTTAAAGTTTTCTGATCGGTCCACAAAACGCAGCTTGACAGACTCCACTTGATTTATAGTTTCGCTATCTGGCGTTGTAACATCGCAGTCTCCACTTCCATCGCTGTGATCAGGAACTTCAACTTCCGGAGCTGACGCTTCTTGCTCGTTGAAATCAGCAGCAGATGTTCCAGGCCTCTCGGGATTTGCTTCATTCGCTTCTGAATCCTCAGATGGCTTTGACGGGTCGTGTAGCCGCGACTTCTCTTCTGAAGCTGAAATTAATATCATCAGTAAATTTAACGTCACATACAGAGTACTCCAAAAATTCGATAATTACTATCAAATAGTGAACAGAGGATAAGAGATCAACCCGTTCACCAACTAAAATTAGGCTTTCCATGGTGTCTTACAAATTTAGACCAAGAAAGTGATGAAACAGAAGAAAAAGGATTTCTCAAGCATCAATTTTCATGGAGGAAAAATACGGTTTTTCTCCACAAATTTCACATAAAATAATTATTTGATGAAACTAGTAAATATATAACGATGTGTACCAACAAAATATCACTTGACACAGCGAAAAAATCACAACTTAATCTCCCCCTCTATGCGTGTAAATTTTTATGCACATGAATCCACTTGTGTGCTTGCTTGTTTACATATGTATAAACACGTGCGTATATTTATCCTACATTTAGAGTTCATGTTAAAGAATAGTACACCAAACAAACAGCAGCAGCAGTAAAGCAAGCGTGATAACTTCTAAAAATGTGGAACAACAAAGAAATAAACTAAAACGTAGATACCAGCATGTGCAGCATCAACATTCTTTTTCGGCCGTTTCAGTGCCCCATAACTTTGATCCGGATTTACCTCCGGCTGGACATTTCTAAGTCGAGCACTTACTCTAGTGACCGTTCCTAGCTGCATGACAGGGGTCAATGGGAAAGTAGATCCCCCTAATTCTTCTGGCATGTGCATAGGACCACCTTGGGTCACTATCTTATCGCAGTATGCAACCAGAGCAGGATCCATCTGTGATAGCATCCCATGTACCTAAGGAATAAAAGCATTTTCACAATATACAATGGGCCAAAGCACCAGAAAATAACTGAAGCAAGAAAGAAGAATTAAAAAACTTACTGCATCTCGCAGCTCATAAGCCCTACTAACGATCCTAGCACCATTGTAGTCATCTCCGTTATAAATCTGAAGTTCAGACAGAAAAACCGATAACATTGCTGCATGAAAACTCACAAAAGAAACTGTTTATGTAAGATCCCAATTTCTTGAGCTTGTTTCGCTCCGCTTTTCATCGATATAGTGACTGTTATAATGGAAAAGCTTTCGATCTTGAGGATGCTTTTAAGCAGCCACTAGTGAGAAGAAAGGAATAAGAGATGACAAAATTGTGATTTGTAATGTGAAGCAATAATATCAGCAGCACTCTAATCTACTATGTTAAAAGTGAGTCTCTGTTTGCTTAAGTTACGATTTCAATTTTCTACTGATCCACACAAGTTTCATAACCATGTCTCCGATAGACAATATCAATGACGGTCTTATTTGAAAATACAGCTATTTTACATTTCCTTGCATGAAAAGCTACGACAAGGAAAACGAACCTTCGCATTGGATACAATGAGCTCGAAATCTTGCA